>NC_084826.1:33304630-33560375 GCF_958449725.1 Rosa rugosa
CGCCTCTGGCCATGTTGGTGGTGCCACCAACACTAAGAGCCATCTAAATGACGCTTTCAAAGCGCCTCAATCAATGGAGTTTGAGCAAAGAGATGTATGTTCTCGATATGAAGTGTCTGATCATTGGGCACACATTTGTAGAGCTCGTGAAGAACTTGTCACCGCCTACAAAGCATATTGTGAAGCAAGAGAAGCTCACTATGTGGAACAAGAAGATCAAGAAGATGATCTAGAGTGAAGGGTTGAAGACTACAAATCTGGCTGGGATCAATAGATTGCCAATTCTGTTTGTCTTTATTTTTCCAAGAGATGTAATAGGCAATTGCCATATAATTTTTGTAGTAGATGCCAATGTTTTTGTCTTTCTTCAAAGTAGGCGTACTCAACGTAAATGTAATGTCTAGGAAGGTTTTGAGATTAGTGGTACTTAAGCGAGCCTTGCTCCACCGACATCTCTCTACTCACCTGGTCACATTTATTTTGGAATTACGGAAAGAAGTTAGACGACTACCATTGTTTTGCATTAGCTAGCATTTGGATTAGATTCTCCTAATGATTAAGAGACAATGATGTACTCCGTTGGCTTATGAATAAAATTTTGAGTTCTTTTCATTATGACTCCATTTTGATTCATGAGCATGTTACTTTGTGACTACGATGGCTGGGCCATCAAGGATTAATTCAAGGACATGGAATAGCCCAAGTTCCCCTTGCCAAATGGCACCTTGATTACTGTCACAGATACTCTCTACGCTCCTAGGGCAAATCGTACCTATGAATAGCCAACGGATTCCATGCGAAAACGCATGTAGAGAACAGAAATGAGTTCCTTTGCAATGCCTCTAATGATTGCGAACGAAGGCGCATCTTAGAGAAGTTTATGTGTCTCTCTAGTGGACTCTATGTCACTATTCGAGCTATTAAATCCAATAAAGTTATGAGAGAAGATCTCTTGGATTTAGACACATATTGGCTTTGTCTCGACAGGATAAGTCACCCTGGTCATGATATGATGATCCGTCTACTAAAGACTTCACATGGACACCCTCGAGCGAAATGAAGCAAGAATCAAAAATTGGTTCCTGGACTTAGCAAGACCGCAACAATTGCAGCATCTGGCGCTGCAGCTGTCTTGGGGCGCCATATGGCCGCCCAAGTCCCTTGTGACAACGCCATATATGGCGCTACCCATGGCGACGCCATGGATGTCAATCCCCATGGTTATAACGCCATGGATGCCACTTCCCATGGTCATGACACCATGATGGGTGATGTAGTCACAAACTTTGCTTCAATATGCGTTTCAAACGCTCAGGCCCAACCAAAACTCTCATTGGTTGCTTCTAAGGCCTCTCGCTCATTTTACAAAGCCACTTCCTTAGGAAAATTAGGACTGAGACCGTCCTATGCAAAGGATATGAAAATACTCATTATGTTCTTACATAGAATCCGTAGGGATTCTGTGGACTGATTCCACCAACTTGCGGATGTTTAAATATCTCATGATGTTGGTTGATATGCCAACACGCTGGTCTCGTGTTGTGCCATTGTCCATCTGTAATGCTGCTTATGCTACACTCCTAGCACGTATAATACGACAACGGGCTCACTCCCCGGATCATCCTATTCCGTCAATTGGACTTGACGATGCTAGAGAGTTTACATCGAAGACTTTCGATGGTTATTGCATTGGGACTAATGTTGGACATTATATTCCCATGAACACACCCACATGGTCTCGCGGAAACGACTACGATGGTAGTCCGGACATTGGTAATGCGCACCAATTTCCTTATATCCGCCTGGGGTGATGCAATATCGCATGCAGCCATGCTAATTCGTCTACGACCTACCGCCACTCAATGTCTCTCTGCGTTACAGCTAGTGACTGGGTACAAGTATTTTGTACTTACGCACATTTGAGTGAGCCATTTATGTGCCAATTGCGCTGCCACAGCTCACAATGATAGGTCCTCATAGACGAATGGGCAACTACGTTGGATTTGAGACTCCAACTATCGTCCGCCACTTAATGCCCTTGCTAGGCGATCTCCTTACTGCTAGATTTGCGGATGTCACTTTGATGAGACAGTCTTCCCGTCGTTAGGGGGAGATACGAACACGAATGTTCAACAGGAACGACAGGAATTGTAGTAGTCTGTCCCCACTATGTCTCATCTCGATCCCTGTTAAAGTGACGAGATCACACAAATATGCTGCAAACATGCCTGCAAGGATGGACGTCCCTACGAGAGGACGTAGCGCCACCCTACACAGAAGTAGGCATGGCGCTAACGCCATAGAGAGTGGCACTCTAGCGTTACAGGCCATGGCCCCAGCTAGGATGCATGGGAGGCCCGTGGGTTTCGAAGGATACTTTGGCACACTCCAATCCTTTGATCATCGACACTCAAAATCCGTCTCATGAGTATCTTCCGGGTTATGGTTATCGTTGGGGGACGCCTCAACGTCAGAACCTATTCCTGAGAATATAGAGCTCTATGAAACTTACACTAGTGTACATGAGACGTGGGATAGAAACTCCATCATAATTGATGATATAGTTGCACATTTCGTTGCGCATGAGTTTGTTGAGTCAGATGATATCGAACCACGCTCCGTTGATGAATGAATGCCAACGTAGAGAGATTTGGCCTAAATGGAAAGATGCGATCCAGGTTAAGTTGGATTCTCTAACGAAGAGGAAGGTTTTTGAGCCAGTGATGCCAACACCTCCTGACATAAAACCTATTGACAAATGGGTCTTCGTTAGAAAGCGTGATGAGAAAATCTCGCCTTATGGCGCAAGGCTTCTCACAAAACACCCTGGAATCGACTACGATGAGACATATTCTCTCGTAATGGATGTCATTGCACTCCACTACCTTGTCAGTTTGGTAGTTTCCAAATAACTGAACATGCAGCTTACAAATGTGGTCACTACGTATCTATGGGGATCTAGATAGGGAATATACATGAAGGTTCATGGTGAATTTCATTTACCCAAGTCAAGTGGCTCTGGACCACGGAGCGCGTTTGCAATAAGGTTGAAACGCTCACTAAGATGACTACTTGATTGGGAAGGGATATGCCCACGCGTTTCCATAAACAAGTTTCGGATTCTATCGCGGTTCATGTTGGACATGATCTTCATTAGAAGCCCTTAAAGAGTTAAGGGAAACCGCTGAACACTAGAAATCCGAGTTTGAGATGAATGATTTTTGGGAGAACACGATTATGTCTCAGTTTGGAACTTGAGCATCATGTTGATAGATGCTTAGGCATTTTGACAAGGTCAAACTTTCAAGCACCCCCATGATCGTCCGTAGTCTTGATCTTGAAAAGGATCCTCTTCGTTGAAAGGATGATGACGAAGATGTGCTAAAGGCAGAAGTGCCTTACTTAGTACAATTGGCGCATTATTGTACTTATCTCAATGCACAAGACCGGACATTTCATATGTTGTGAACTTGTTAGCTAAGGTATAGCTGTGCGCCAACGCGATGCCATTGGATTGGTGTAAAAGGTACCTTTCGGACTTGAGATGTACGATTGATATGAGCATGCTTCATCCCTATAGAGAGATGATGGATTCGGACCCATCACACACCAGGAACGCCGCCAACACCGGCCTGCGTCCCCTCTCCCCATCCCAAAATGAAGTTAGCGTTTTGGAAGGTTTTGATGATGCTGTGTATCTCTCTGACCCACACAAAGGTCATTCCCAAACTGGTTAAGTGTTCACCATGGGTAAAGACTGCGATATCTTGGAGGTCTACAGAATAGGCCCTAGTCGCTATATCTTCGAACAATGCAGAGATCATTGCTCTTCATGAAGTGATTCGTGAATGTATATGGATTAGATCCATAGTTACGCATGTTCGAACAATTGTGGTTTGAAGTCTACCACAAATGAGCCTACTAGCATTTAGGATAATGCTGCTTGTTTTGAACAAATGAAGCAAGGCTACATCAAAAGCGACAACGCCAAGCATAATCAGCAACAACATACTCTCCTCAAGATCAAAGTGAACTAGGTTCAATCTGAGGACAGTGTGGCAGACTTGCTCACTAAATCATTGCCTAAATTCCACTTTCGAGAGACATGTTGGTAGCATCGTTTGCGGAAGTTACCCGAACTCCCATGACCGTAGTCATCAGGGGGAGATGCAGACATCAGGGGGAGATGTCTACATGTATGGTCTCGAAACGTGAAGGGTGTGTTGTGCTCTTTTTCCCCTTCGACCGAGGTTATTTTTGTCCCACTAGGTTTTTGTTACTCGGCAAGGTTTTTAATGAGGCAACGAGAGAAGCACCACGTTTGGACGACACAAGGGGGAGTGTTCAAGGAAATCTCGATTATGTGTCTGGCCCAAACTCTAGGTTACTTGACCTAGTGGTAATAGGGTTGAATTAGAAGGATCTAGATTCCTATTCAATGTACGATTACTTTCCTTGTATGATTGAGATTCTATACATTGTAATCCTCTGTATAAAGAGGCCCCTATTATCAATGAGAACACACAACAATTTCCTCTCAATTTCAGTTTCTCTACAACAAGTAGAAAATAAAACTACAACTTCTCGTACACAGTGTAGGCCACGTTTTTTGTCAATCAGTTAATAGAATTATAGAAATGTCATATTCGTCACTGCACACCAATTGTTGGTTCCAAATTCATGAGATAGGTTCCCTACTTTGTAGACTTTATGGTTTTAATTAAATACAAATTTGACTTGTATGTAAAAATGGAAAAACCCATACTTATATAAGCAATATGTAGCATTTTGTTTTCAATTTATTAATATTTGAAAAGAAAAAAAAATGTTGAAAAGAAAGCTCTCGAGATTTCTTTGGTAGGACGTTGTTTTCAATTAATGCATGTCATCTATTCTAGAATTGTAGAAATAAGCAAAGCTCCAGCGTAGCTGCGTTCATAATACGGCATATAGGTTAGACGTTAATTCCTATGTCTGTTGGTTTCTAAGTCATTAGGTTGATAAGTGAGATGGCAAGCATTTATTTTTTTTGCTTGCTTTTCCTTTCTTTTCCTCTGATGAAAGTAAACCTCTATCAACTTTTCTTCTTTGATGAAACTGAACATCTTTTGATTACTTGAAGATGCTCATATTTGTACCTATTCCCTAAAGAGGACAAGACTTCTTTTTCAGTTTGGACTCAAAACTTTGTTATGCATTCTTTTCTTTCAAAAAAAAAAAAAAAAAAAGCTTTGGATCATTTAATTAACGATATTCCATCACTGAAAACAAGCTAAAATACAAAGGATCTAGCTAGATCGATGAAAATCGATAATCAAAGAGAAATCGCCTTCTTCATTGGGAAAAGTTTCACCATTGGGGGATGTTGAAATTATTCTACCCCTTCTTTCCTCCCATACTTGCTATCAAGAAGCTATGAACCTTCTATCCGATACCTAGGAGGAATATCAAATAATCTATGCACTCTTTAAAATGTTTTGGTCTTTGTATCAGTAGTCTGAGTACCGAGGGTCACAGTGGTGATTGAGGACGCAAAAATTGTTTGATGGAGTTGTGAAGCATTTTGGGTTTAGTGTGACCTTGGCGAGTAAATTAGTGACATGTGTGGTGGTTAACTTGTGTGGTGATTGACCTGTGTGGTGATTGTTGTTGTAAAGAGTGTCGATTGTATTCAGTTATTTGATTTCATCGTAATCTCCTGAACTAAACTATATGCAAGGATTACGGTCTTGCTTAATTGTTGATTTTAATGTAATCTCTTCAACTAATTTATATGCAGGGATTACTTTGATATTGAATGGTGTGATTTAATGTAATTTCCTGAACTAAATTATATGCAGGATCACTATGATATTGAATGATGTGATTTAATGTAATTTCCTGAACTAAAATATATGCAGGGATTACTATGATATTGAATAGTGTGATTTTATGTAATTTCTTCAACTAAATTATATGCAGGGATTACTTTATGTTTATATTGCTTGATTTTGTTCATAAATTCATGAACTACATTATATGCAGGAATAACTAACTAGTTAGGTTATGGAATTGAAGTAGAATGGTAATTGTTTGAGATTTTTAGATAAGTTGACTTGTCTTTGAGGTGTTAATTACATCTTTTAAGAGAACAGGAAGAGGATTTGAGTAATTGTGTTGTGAGATTTGTAATTGATTTCACAATATCACTGAGAAGATAGATATTTGCTTCCAAGAGAAAATGGTTGTGATTTAAGTGTTAATACTTGGTTGACTTGGGGTTTGGTGGTTTGCGATCTTAAGTTGAGATATTATACGTTGGTGGTTTTAATCACGAACTGAGTTATTGAGCATGATGATGATGTGAAATTATTGATTAGTATTTTATTTCTTAATTGATGTTAAGTTGAGATATCTAAAGCATGTGCTTTCTATTATGATCGTTGAGTTTACTCATACAACCTTAAAAAGCTTACCGGGTTTGTTGTTGCTAGCCGGTGCACTATTCAATGATGTAGGGATTTATCCTGCAGGTTAGGGTGAATGTAATTAAAGTAGAGTGCTTCCTTGCTGTTAAGTGGTAGGTTTAGTAACCTAATTTTGTTATGCACTTGTTCATCTTCCGCTGTGTACTCATACAACCTTAAAAAGCTTACCGGGTTTGTTGTTGCTAGCCGGTG
This sequence comes from Rosa rugosa, assembly GCF_958449725.1. Classification (NCBI taxonomy): domain Eukaryota; kingdom Viridiplantae; phylum Streptophyta; class Magnoliopsida; order Rosales; family Rosaceae; genus Rosa; species Rosa rugosa. Next base: position 33,311,290 of record NC_084826.1, read on the forward strand.
CACTATTCAATGATGTAGGGATTTATCCTACAGGTTAGGGTGAATGTAATTAAAGTAGGGTGCTTCCTTGCTGTTAAGTGGTAGGTTTAGTAACCTAATTTTGTTATGCACTTGTTCATCTTCCGCTGTGTAATGAGCGCAGTGCATGAGTTTACTTACTGAATTGTTGTTTCAGTTTAATTTGTAAACTTAGTATAATGTAATATGTGACTCTAAAGAATGATTCTGTATTCACATTGTGGGTTTGGGACATCTTAGTTGCTTGTGTTAAAAGAATTTTTTTTTACAGTTGTTTAGTGTTGATGTCCGAACCATCATGCCCGGTGGATTTTGTTATTCTTTATTTTGATTGTTAATTGTGTTTAAAAATCAGAGCGTGACACTAGGTCTCCAATTGGCCAACCTGAGCACCCCATGTTAGATCCTCGCACAACCATAATCGGATCTCACAGTCACGCCACCTGCAACTATCATCAATACCAAACACAACCGTCCTCCTTTATCTCCACATCGAAGTCGTTACACCTTACCAAATCGAAGTCGTTACAGTGCCGCGAGCTTTTAGAACCCAAGTAAGATATTCTTAACTTAGATCCTAAAAGCCGCAAGGCGAAAGAATTAAAATTTGGATACTTTGGTAATTGAATTACCAAATTTTGGGTAACGGAAGCTTTTACTTTAAATGAGGTGAAAAGCCTTTTTGAAATGTTAAAGTTCTATTAAAACAAGCACCAGTCATTCAAAACTAGAAGGAGCAACACACGAATATTGGTCCAGTTCATAGTCGAAAGTCCAAGATTTCAAAAGAGATACAATTTACGCACAATTCAGGACTCGTCAAATGAGTTATGCAAAGCTAGGGAAAATCGAGAAACCTATCACGCGGAACAAACTCCAGCAATGACACAATTTAAAGAATCAAGTGACTAGGCCACACTCAGCGTTCGTCCAGCTGTCCTGTCTCCGCACACAGTACCTGCATCCACAAACTATTGTAGGGGTGAGCTTTCGTCCTCGCTGCTCATTAAGACTCTACCCAGCTAGGTTTGAAAACTAACCTAAACATAGGTGCCGGTGAGTAGTGAAAATCGTTTGTTAGAAAACTTTTCTTTATAAAATCTAACATTAGCGCACCATAATCCGAAAGACAAACCTAATGGCCGGTCCCATAGACCAACTACATGACCTTACTTCAAATAAAGTAATAACCAGGTAAGCGTAGCGAGAGCGTCCACTACCTAGCTACGCACACGGAATTGGGTCGTCATTGTGATCGAAAGCACCGTCCGACCGGTGTAGCTAACCCTCCAGAGGTTAAGGGGATCGAACCCAAGGAAGTCAGTGCTACCCTTCGCTCTCAAGCCATCATAGCATACTCATTTGCTAGCATAGTTAGGTGCACTAACATATCTTTCAATTTGAAATAAAAACTACTCATACATACACATTAGAAAATAGAAAACCACTAACTGACGCAAGTCCAGAGTCCCCTACCTAGAATATTGCAGCTTTGACTCCATTCGCTTTCCTAGGCCAATACCACCACGTCTCACGTTCTGGGTAACTGGAGTCCCTAAATCTGACAATATTTTCGAGTGTTACTAAAATCCAAAATTAAATAACACTCAACAGATCTCATCGAATCCAACTATTATTTCCGAACGACGATACTTTACTCATTAATCATAATCCATAATTTGCTAAGTACACCCAATCATTTTTCCACAACTCTTTGATTCAGAACTCCAAACAAAATTCATAGCGCATAGTAATCACACCTGAATTACTATGGACACCCAAATATACTACCTTGACCATTTTCTTGGCAACTATATTACCCAACTATTCACCCCGATTCCACCAGAGTGGAGAAATTATAATCAAATTCACCATGTGTGTGGGTATGTGTGTATACATATATATACATACTTAGAAACTTGCATCCAGTACCCATCATGAATGGTAAACAAGTTTAATTGGAAACCAGCATATACTAGAATCACAATCTGGTGCGTTAGTCCATTGATAAGCTTAATCAATCTCAAAGTACATGAACCAATTGCAACCCACCAATACCAACAGTAAGCATACAATTCATTTTAACTTCTCTGGACACCCACTGATATGCTCCTCTGTTCATTCTATTTCGGCACCAAAGCCAAGTTCACAATGTAACCAGTTTGAGTCTCAAAACTTAATCATGTATAATTCACCACCCAAACTCCAATTAACAATCATGCTTTGATCACAGCTCTGCCAAGTATTTTGCGTTTAAGATCTGGATATTACCTTAACGTTTCCAATTTCAGGAAAACTCGTCGAAGCACCGATTCTTCTTCTCCCTCAAATCGACTTCGCTTACTGTCAAGAACAATTGCAATTTACTTATGAACCCAAAGCCTTGTCAACATGATTTCCAACTCACCTTACTTACAAAAATCAAATGAATGTCTTTAAGCTGCTGCTACTTCACCTTTACGACACAGAACAAGCAATTGGTGAAAACCCTTCCGTGGTTCACCATCTCCATCCCTTTCACCAATTCTGTAAATTTAACATATCCATTATCAATTCTCAATCTAACATACAAAATCGAATTGAAAAGGGCATCAGAAAACCCGAAACGACCAACGTGTACAGTGATTTCGACGGTGGCCGAGGATACCGAAATACCAAGTCCTCAAAATGAAATCGAATTCGAAAAATTGTTATACCAGAACGTAAAGCTCAACAAGAGGACTAATTTCCTTACCTTGCATGTCAACATCGGCGACCGGAGTAGCCGGAAAACTCAAGAAAACCGCCGAAACCAAAGAAACTTCTCGGCTTCAAATTGACTTCGTCGGAGCTCGTGGGTGGAAACCCAAGCCATATGCTTGGTTGCGACGTCGAGACGATCCTAACGCCGGTGGTCCGTCGATCAAAGGTGGCCGGAAGGAAGATCTCCGGTCGGATCTTCTTTGCGGCTTCTGGGTCGAGAATCCGGGTCGGAGACTCAAGGTTTCTCCCGATCCCTCTAGATCGTCTGATCTAATCCAAGGGCCTATTTATAGTCTCTCCTTCACCAATTTTGAGCAGACAGGATTAAAAGGTGTTGATTTTCCATGGGCCTATTTATAGATCGTCTGATCTAATCCAAGGCTGCTTGGATTATTCCTTTTGTAATTGTCCCCAATGGAGGCTGCATCATGAACAACTGAGGCTGGAAGAGTGGGAGCTCTTCTGAAAATAAGGTTATTTCGAGCTTCCCAGATTTTCCAACTCTGGAGGATGTGATTTGGATTTTTGAGTTTCCTTCCTGAACCAGGAAACAAACCAATCATCAAAAGATTGAAAATCATGAGCATTAGGACCAGTTAAATTCCAAATATCCATAGCAAAGGGGCAGGAGAAGAAAAGATCATTTGCTGCCCCTTAATTGTAGAAATCAGAATTAGGATCAATAGCATTAGAATAACAAGCAATTCTTGCCCTTGTTTTCAGTCTTCCCCGAACTAAAAGCCAAGCAAAGATTTTGGCTTTAAGACGAATGTTTAATTTCCAAACAGCATTCATAACTTTTTTATTTGTTTGATCAATAGTTTAATCACATTGCAACCAAGTAGCAGATTTAATAGAGAATCTACCATTAGCTGCAGGACCACAAACAAACTCATCCATGATATTAATCGAAGGAAGAGGAATTCCAATTATAGCATTCACAGTATCATAAGCAAGAACAGAGTAGTTAATAACTTATTAACACTCCAGTAGCCATTGGCTAGCTATATAGTCACCAACAGTTTCATCAAGGTCAATACCATCTTTGGCATTAATAGGAACCAAATTAATTATAGAAAAATTAAAAGCCCATTTAAAAGTCTAAAATTTGATATCAGTACCATTGCCAACTCCAACTCCATGGTTCGTCCCCAACTCCATCCCAATATTTTTCCTCAACTTGCATACTTCTATTTGGAAGGTATACAAGATATTAACAATGAGAACGCTTCCGTTACTCCGGAAGTCGCAAATACGTCGCCGGGAAGCCACCTTCCCGGCCTTGCAAAGTTGCCTTCACAAACATGCTTTCTAGACTAGAATAGTGATTTTAGTCATCCCACATCTAAGAAAATGTAAAGGAGAAGCATTCCTTCACCTATAAAAGGAATGCCCTCCTCTCACTTAAACATCACTCCATTACATCTTTTGTAATCCCCTTGGGCCGCAAGGCTCAACACACTAGTGTAACATTCAAGTGGACGTAGTTTCCCGCTAAGGCGGGAGACGAACCACTATACTTCGCTTGTGTCGTTCTCTCTCTCTCTCTCTAAAGCTAACTAGAGACCCCTCGGTCACTAACGTTAACATTATGTTTTATTTTAGTAGATTTAATTGTTAGCATGAGAAATCGTATCTATCAAATGAAATTATTTGTTTTAAAATATATGAACTTGATCGACAACGGTTCATGGGTAAGTTAAAACAAGGTTTTGATATAAAATGATTTTCGAGAAGTATAATTTATAAAACTATAGTTGGTATTAGTGGTCATTCATGCGTGAATGATTACGTATATATATATTTACATGGAATATATATATATGGATGGTGTGACATTGTGATGTGCGTATGAACTGTGAATTATTTAGAATGTGGTTTTGTGCATTTACTCTTTGTGGAAAATTCGTTATATCAGGGGCTTGTTGATTTGTCGTGTTGAAAGAGTAATTGAGTTGGGGTAACATTTTGAGCCATGTGGGATTCTTTGTAAATGTTTGCTGATCTTCGGATCTGGAGTCACTGTGGGTGACTGTTTGCTGATCTTCGGATCTGGAGTCACTGTGGGTGACCGTTTTCTGATCTTCGGATCTGGTGTTTATTTGGAGTTGATGGGTGATCATCTACTTTAGTCAAAGTCGATGGGTGAACATCTACTATCGACTTTAGTTTGGAGTTGATGGGTGATTATTGACTTTAGTGTGAGTTGTTTGACTTCTTCATTTATTTTCCTTTTCCTTCTAGTTGTTGAATTTTATGTAATCTCCTGAACTAAGTCATATGCAGGGATTACTGTCTTTTGAATTGTTTGTTTTAATGTAATCTCCTGAACTAAGTTATATGCAGGGATTACCGCTTTTTGTATTGTTTGTTTTAATGTAAATTCCTGAACTAAACTCTGTGCAGGGATTTATATGATTTCTATTGTTTGTTTTTAATGTGATCTCCTGAACTAAGTTTCCATGCAGGGATTACTATGAATTCTTTTGTTTGTTTTCATGTGATCTCCTGAACTAAGTTTCTATGCAGGGATTATTGATTTTGCTTAATTCTTATTGTGGGTACAGTTGTGGGTTGTGATCTGTAGTGATTGATAAATGAGTTGGGGTGGCATGATTTTGGCAACCGCGTTATGTTGAGGGAAATGAATAGTGATCTAATAGATTGTGGGGACGTAAAATGAATTGAGAGACAGAGCATGTGGGTTTTTAGTTGGGTTGAAATTGTTGAGCATGTTATTGATTAATTTGAACTTGACGTTTTGTTGTGATAATTGCATATTGTTTTGTTAAGCTAAGATGGTGAAAGCATGTATTTTGTGGAATTAAATATTGTTGCTTTAATTATCTCACGAGCTGAGAAATTATAAGCATGAGTAACGTGAGTCACTTTATTTGAGTTTACTCATACGGGCTGAAAAGCTTACCGGGTTTGTTGTTTACATTCCCGGTGCACTATTCTATGGTATAGGGGTTATTGTGCAGGTTAGAATATCGGGTGATCGTTATCGAAGCTGAGGTGGACTTTCCCTCACGTAGGTGTAGAAGGGCGCTCATACTTGTAGTCTTCCGCTGTGTAGTGAGTTGGTGAGGGTGGTTACAGGTTGAATTGATATTCAGTTTAATTTGTAAACTATCTGTAATGTAATATGTGACTCTAAAGAACGATTCGGTATTGACATTGTGAGCTCAGTTTGTTTTGTTGCTTAATTTAAATGAAAAATTTTCTTTGTGTTTTTCTTGTGCTTGTTAAGTTATCGTGTTTCGGGTTTGAATTCCTTTATTCAAAATTCGGGGCGTGACAACTCCTTTACCCATATGGTGATATTTCTTCCCCATATTGATTATTTATTTTAACCAGCGGGGCTGGATTATTTCTTTCTTACGCTCCTTTCGAAGTTAAGAAAATAAATTTTCTAAATCTTGCATGCATCGGAAATTTATTTTTCCAAAGTTAAATTGTGGGAAAGTATGAAACTTTTTCCTTTTTCTTTATGTTATAATTATTAACTTTTTGTCCACTGACGCTAACGTTTTAAATGCTTTCCCCCTGGGCCCTTCGGTTTCAAATGCCCAGTTTACAGCGTTGCTGCTCGGCGCATTAGGAGTGAGCCATAGTGATCGCACCTGCTTCTATTATCTCATATAGTAGGTTACATGTTAACCTACTGAACTTTATATCAATTTTTGTTTTTAGATTGCTCTGATTACTATGGGAATTGTGACCCAGACTTGTAATGAATTATATTTGAGGTCTATGACCTAACTTTAGTGAATTGTTGTATTTTAATTATGGAGCTTCGTTGGACTTTAAGTATTTGAAATACTATTATTGTCTTTGATTTTGAGTTGGTTTGGAACATGGGAGCAGGGTGGCTCCAGGAGGATACGGTTGGGTTATTAGAAGTGTTTTTGGTTTCTTACAGGTTGGGTTGCCTACTTTTACGGGAGGTTCTGCCGAAATTTTTCGGTAAAATCTTCTTTAAAAGTGGGTCCCGCACGGCCACTTCGGATTTCAGGGTGAAATCCGGGGCGGGCCTTGTCAAAAAGTGTAAGTGAGTGTGTGCCTAGTGTGAACACAAAAAAATATCTCATCCACATGTGTGATGTGTGGTCCACTATTATTATTGTCATTACATCTATTTTGAGTTTGAAATTTGAATACAAAGATGTAATACAAATGGGCTTGGGTCTTCACTTGTGCTTTTTTGGTCTTGGGCCTTGAACTTCTTGCTATCGGGCCAAGTTGACTTGGTTGACCCGATGGTCAACTAGTTGACTTTTTGTCCTTTAGTTGGAGTTGACTTTTCGCTCGAATTTGCTACTTTTTTCGTCTTTTTCCTCTCTTGACCATAATTTCCTACAAATGAAGAAAACAAAGGAATACTACGAAATAATACTTGAGTACGTATTCGCTAATTTCAAGGTAATTAGGGCTAGAAATACACGTAGATTGAGTGTGAAGCAGAAGGCACAAGGAAAGATGTAATGGATCGCACGCCAAAGAAAGGCCTTGGCAGCAGCTGGAGCTTTCAGACACCAAACATACTTCTAGACCGGGTCATATGGATTAGAACTGCCTTCACTCCCCTCATTTCAAAATTTGTAGTTTTGTGCCAACTGATAACCACTCTTAACAGTATATAGTCCATGTCTAGTGTAAAGTCAACATAATCTATCTGGAATAAGAGCTATCAGCAGAGGTGATGGTTAGAGGGTACTACCGACTAATCTATCTGGTTAGTCGATAGTACCCTCTAACCATCACCTCTTCTTCCGGTTGGCAACACCCTCCGATGCGTCCTGGACGACAGTACCCTCCAAGTGGCATAAGATGACTAGTCGGCACTTCCCTCTAGTCATCGCCTATTTTGAGATATGAGTATTTTAACGGAATTTATGAGACTACGAGGTTTTCGAGATTTCTGAATGATTTTGAGGTACTTATGATACGAGGTTTTAAAGAGATTTTGAGACGGTTTTCGAAATGTTCTACAATACGTGATTGAGATTTCAGTTTAGAGGAGGATTAAGAGTATTTTCAAGACTTTACTGCATGCTTGGTTTTTAACATAATAAATTGGGGAAGAATTAAGTTTTGTTTATTTCTTTTAAAATTACTTATTTCGTCCACTCACTCTGACGTTTTAAATGCTTTTCCCTAAGCCCTTCGGTTTCAAATGCCCAATTTGCAGGCTAGATTAGTTGAGGTTGGGAGTACATGGAGTTGAGGCATAGCTGTCACTGCTTCCGCATTGTAGGTTTATCAATCCTTTACCTTTCTATTTTATTTTCTTGTATACCTTGTATATTAGATTGATTTGATAACCTAGTGGCAAAACGTTTTTAAGTTGAGACTTGTGTTGTGGTGGAGTTTGTTGTGAATCGGGGAGCAGGGTGGCTCCAGGAGAATAAGGATGGATTGTTTAGAAGTGTAATTGTCTTTCTACAAGTTTTGGGTAGGGGAAGTTCTGCCAAATTTTTGGTAAAATTTCTTCTAAGGTGGGCCACGCATGGCTACTTCGGATTTTAGGGTGAAATTCGGGGCGGGTCCTTTCAACTTCTATTTAGGATTTGAATTAGGCTATTGAGATATGGAATTGCATGTCTGTTTTATTTGGGTTTATATAATATATGATTCAAATTATGGTTTATGATTTTTAAATTATGTATTGCAAGATATGGAATCATAGAAAATCTAGAGGGATTGAGATGAAGTCAGGAATTTATTTTGCGATGCAATTTGGGAATTGAGAATCTGTGTTTAAAGATATGATATGAATTGTTGTTGTTATTATTGTTTTTTTTTGTTGGGAATTGAGAATTTGTGTTTAAAACTTTTATTTTGTTGTTGTTATTATTATTATTATTATTTTTTTGAGAACTTTGGCACTCTGCAATTGATATGATTTGTTAATTTTCTCAAATTTTCAAATATTCTGTTGTTTGTAATCTTGTAATCTGCAAATTTGGGCTATTAGTTGACTTATTCTTATTCTCAACTTCTCACAATCAGTTCATGAATTTCACCTTGAAACCAACAAAAAATTATATAAAAGAAAAAATAAAGCTAAAAAATTGGTTATTATTTGTTAGATTTTTTAATATTTTGTTAAATAAGAAATTGGGTTGATATGTATAGAAAATATAAATTAAAAAGAAGATAGTAAAGGCAATTAAAAACTGACATTCGCTAGAAGAAAAAAAAAACCATTAAAATGACCTGAAACTGAATTGGGCTGACCCGAAAATTCGGCTCAATCATTTTTAAGTCGATTGTTGATTTGGACTTTGGGCCTAATTGACTGTTTCGGGTCGAAGTCGGTTTGGGCCTGAAACCGACCTGTACAGACGTATACCCCACCCCCAGGAGCACCGTTTCATCATGTAGAGCACCTCCAACTCGGGGGAAAACCTCCACCGCGCCGCCCAATCACCTGTGACCAGAACAACACACGGGGAAGAGTCTTACCATATGCGAATAGGCTGTCGCAGCAACCATCGACCCGATCCAGACCCATGCCTCTAAACAATCCAAGACCATTAGCAAAAGACATCGACAGAGGAACAACAACATCCTACTTCGAAGCTCTAGCCCCCGACCCGACTAGAGCAGAATTCCAGAATTCTAGCCCCAGCAAAATTCGCAACCAATCACGCCATCTCTGATACGCTTTAAGCAAGCGCATAATTTAACCCTAAAAATATCATTATTAGCATAAGCAAGTAGGGATCGAACTAATCCGGGGATTGAGGGTACACCTGTCAATGTAGGACAATTAAACAATTAATAAAGACACAAAGTATATTATTTACAAAAATAAAATAAAGTATATACGTAATTACGAAATTAAGGGGGGATTTAGGTTTTGGTTTTCGGAAATAAACTAAGTAAAGAAAACAAAGAAAACTATACAAACACAAATACAAGGATGAAATGAGAGAAACAAAGATCAAAACCAAAATTATAATCAAATTCGATTCAACCCTAATATTGTTCATCTAAGTCATGAGAAAGGAGTTGATCATGTGAAATATTCAAAGCAAATAATTTCCCATATTTTACTTTTCAATGCTAATTAGCCTAAGTGAAAGCACAAAGACTAATCCTATCAAACATGCATTCAAGCTCTAGAAAGCTAGACAATCATAACATGTTTAACGCATGAAACACATAGAAAGGCTATCAACTCAAGTGTGCAACTTAGTATGAAAAAGTCCACCTAATTGCAATCCTCTTCAATTAAATTCGGTTTTTGCCCAAAACCTTTACTACCTTTCGATTCAAGTTACACAAAACAAAAAGTTGATTCATGTTCTTAAATCTAGCATTATTCATATAAAAACCCTAAGTGTTTCGAACCACATAAGATTAAAATACAAAAGATATCAATTAAGCAAATTTAATCAAACGATTCTCACAAAAGCAACTAAGAATTACAATACAGGAGTCGAAATTCTCAATCAATTTTATAAATTTCAGAATTAAAAACCTTGTTCAAACAACAATGTCAACTAAAACAAAACCAACGAAATTCAAAGAAAAGGTTACAAAGTAGAGGTCGAATTACACCGTGGATGGAGGATGAGAATGGATGATTGACGTTGGGATCCTTGAAGCTTGAAAGCAAGCCTTCAATGGTGGATGGTGGAGGAATAGGTCACGACTCCTTCTTCTCCCTTCGGTCTTGCTTGAATTCCGTGGCATGCTCTAGAGGATGGGGAGAGGATGAGAGAAGCTCACGGCAACAATTTGTATTTTCTGAATTTTCTAAAGTGTGTGGAACCTCTCAACGTGACAATAGAGAGAGTTTATATAGGGGACGGCCTCCTTGCTCTCCAAGCCGTGTATTTCTCTAATAATTCTCACGGAATTTAATTGATAACTCCACATAGTTTCCTCCAATGATAGCTTGCCAAGTAAGCCTTGTGATGTGGTCCAACCAATCGTAGAATGCCAAGTAAGCCTTGTGATGTGGTTCAACCAATCAAAACTCTCTAAAATACCTCCCTAATATTTAATTTCCGAAACTCCTTGAAAATATTCTGATTTTTCTCTTTTATTTCGGTCAAACTTCCTTTAGGGATGAATCTAGACGCCTTTGAGAGCTTTTCTTGGTGTCCACACTTTTCCCTTCCTTAAAAATCTCCCTAAGAAATCTCTACCAAAATATTGCTTGAATTTCACGTTGCTTCCTCCTTTCTCTCTTGGCTTTTCACGACAATCACACAAAATTATTCCTCCAACAATATTTCCTTCCATAAAAATCTCCCTAGAAAATCTCCCCTTGAAATCCTCAATCAATCATCTTTAATTTTCACGTTGATTCCTTGATTTCCTCTTAGCTTTCACGCTAACTCTCTCTCTTTGAACGGCAACAATAGGGTTTCACTCCAACTTTGACTCTTTGACGTCACAAAACCCTAGCTCACATGGGCCTTGATCCATTTTTGCCGAAAATCCAAGTCTCTTGATAATTCTTGGGCTTCTTGCGTCACCTCCTTGCCATGTCATCTTCATGAAGCTTCTCTTTCCATTTATGAACTCAATTCAGCTTATTTATTCCAAAGACCTGAAAATAGAAGCTTTCTAAAATAAGAAATGGAAACTTTCCTAAACTAAAATGGAAACTTTCTAAAAATGGAAAATAGAAACTACAAAACGGAAACTTTCTACAATTAGGAACTTTCCCAATCAAAGAATGGAAACTTTCCTAAACAGAGTTTTATTAAGGAAATAACGCAGGAAATGTAGGGAAATAGCAGTTAAAACGTAGCATTAAAATGCTCATATCAATCTCCACACACCAATATATCCAACCAAAACCCATTGAAACCACCGATGTTTACCAAAGAACCAATCAAACACCATGATCGGTGAAACAAAACTCAGAAAAAAAAAAAAGGAAAAATTTCACAAATGGTCACTCAACTATGACTCATTTGACACTTTGGTCACTGAAGTTTCAAATATATCACTTTGGTCACTCAACTATTACATTGTCAATCACTTAAGTCACTTTGTGTAAAAGTAAAATGACAATTGGAATTGGTCTACTCATTTCATTTCATAGCCCCTTTATATAGGGAGAGAATTACAACGGAAATATCAATTACAATGATGACATTAACTACTGATTGGTCCTTGATCCATGCTGATTGATGGTGATTGCTAATTACTTGATTCCCTCTCCGTCAATCACTTTGACGAAGGCACATAATGTGTTTTTCCTCTAACACTCCCCCTTGTGCCAAGTCAACGATGAAATGGTGCATGAGTTGTTGCCTCACTAAAAACCTTGCCAAGTAACAATAAAAAAACCCTGTGGGACAAAAAATACACCTTGGTCGAAGGAAAAGAGCACAACGCACCTTTTACATTTGAGGATGACATGTGTGTGTTAGACTCCCCCTAACGTCTACACCTCCCCCTGATCCTTACATTAATCAAGGGAGCTTGGAAAGTCTCCACATTCCTATGTTTTTGACATGTTTCTCAAATATGGCCGTAGGCAATGATTTGGTGAAAAAATCTGCCATATTCTCCTCAGACCTTACTTGATTCACTTGAATCTTGAGGAGGGCCTGTTGTTGCTGATTGTAGAAAAACTTTAGTGATATGTGTTTTGTATTATCACCCTTGATATGCCCTAGCTTCATCTGTTCGATGCAAGCTGCATTATCTTTATTAATGCAAGTAGGCTCTTCAGTGGTAGAACTCAAACCACTAGTCCCTCGAATATGTGTGATGATAGCTCTTAACCATACACACTCACGAACCACCTCATGTAGAGTAATGATCTCTGAGTGGTTCGAGGAGGTAGCTACAATGGTTTGCTTGGTCGATCTCCAAGATATCGTCGTGTTCCCACTGGTAAATACATAACCAGTTTGGGAACGACCTTTATGTGGGTCAGAGAGATACCTAGTATCAGCAAAACCAACCAAAACGCCATTTGGCGTTTCGGTGTAGGGAGTGGCGCTTTCGCCATCAACATTTCCTTTAGGGATTACAGTTCCATCTGCGGTCTCTCTTGTCTCTCTGTAGGGAAAGAACAGTCCCAAGTCAATGGTTCCTTTTAGGTATCGGAAAATGTTCCTGATACCATTCCAGTGACCCTGCGTTGGCGCTGAGCTAAATCTAGCTAACAAGTTCACTGAGAATGCAATGTCTGTTCGAGTACATTGGGCTAAGTACAATAATGCGCCTATTGCACTTAGATAGGGAATTTCAGCTCCCAACACCTCTTCGTCATCTTCCTTTGGACGAAATGGATATTTCCTTGCATCTAAACTTCGACCGATCATGGGAGTGCTAGAAGGATGCGCTTTGTCCATGTTAAATCACCTGACTTTTGGACATACACAGACTGGTGGATTAGTATTCCTCAAACTCGTTGTTCTAGTTCAAGGCCTAGACAGAATCAAGTTTTCCCAAGATTCTTCATCTCAAATTCGGATTTCAAGTAGCTCGCGGTTTCTCTTATTTCATCAAGAGTACCTATTATGTTCATATCATCGACATGTATAGCTACAATTGCAAATCCGGAACTTGTTTTCTTTATGAATACGCAGGGGCATGATTCATCGTTCTTATATCCCTTCCTAATCAAGTAGTCACTTAGACGGGTATACCACATCCGCCCGGATTGTTTCATTCCGTAAAGTGAGCGTTTCAACTTAATTGCAAACGCACTCCGTGGTTTAGAGTCACTTGACTTGGGTAATGTAAGGCCATCAGGCACTTTCATATATATCTCTGAATCTAGATCCCTATAGAGATATGTAGTAACCACATCCATGAGCTGCATTTCCAATCCTTCGGAAATTACTAAGCTAACTAAGTAGCGGAACGTTATAACGTCCATTACGGGAGAGTATGTCTCCTCGTAGTCAATTCCAGGGCGTTGTGAGAAACCTTGCGCCATAAGGCGAGCCTTGTACCTCAGGACTTCATTCTTCTCATTACGCTTTCTGACAAAGACCCATTTATGTCCTACAGGCTTTACACTTGGTGGGGTTAGCACTACCGGACCAAATACCTGTCTCTTTGTCAGAGAATCTAATTCTGCCTGGATTGTTTCTTTCCATTTAGGCCAATCTGCTCTTTGTTGACATTTTGCAACAGAGCGTGGTTCAATATCATCGTGCTCTATGATTCCTTGAGCAACAGTATATATCATCAATGTGTATGGAAGATCTTTCTATCAACTCATACGCACTCTCATAATCCTTTGAGATTTCTTTGTTCTCTGGAATCATTTTAAACATCGGAGCGTCCTCCAGTATTGATTCATGGACATAACTATAATAAGAGACAATCTCATGAGAGGGATTCTCTACATTGATGATTAATGGTTTGTGCCTTACTCGCACTCTTCTTCCTTGGGTGAGTGTCAATCGAACCAAGTGGCCTCCCCCTCTTCCTTTGGGGAGCCACGGCCTCAACCACACCTCCACTAAGTGTGGTTGCAATGCCTCTATCTGCGGCACCGTGCCCCTTGTTGGGGACTTCTAACCTTGCAGGCACATTTGCAGCTGGTATATGTGATCTCGTCACTTTTGCGATATCAGTAAACGTATCAGGCATCGAATCTGCTACGTTCTGAAGATCGATTATTCTTTTCACTTCACTTTCACATTGTGAAGTGTGGTGATCAAAATGAGACAGAGTGGGGACAAACCACGACAATTCCTGTCGTTCCCTTGTAAAATCCATTTTCCTATCTCCCCCTAACGACGGGAAGACTGTCTCATCAAAGTGACAGTCCGCAAATCTAGCGGTAAAGAGATCGCCTGTCAAGGGTTCCAAATAGCGGATAGTTGTTGGGGATTCGTATCCAACATAAATACTTAATCGTCTCTGAGGACCCATTTTGGTGCTCTGTGGGGGCGCAATAGGCACATATACTGCTCAACCAAATATGCGTAAGTGTGAAATGTCAAGCTCATATCCAGTTACCAACTGGTACGCAGAAAATGGTTGGCTAGCTGTGGGTCTGAAACGAATAAGTAAAGCTACGTGCAATATTGCATAACCCCATGCAGATATAGGCAGGTTGGTGCGCATAACCAATGCCCTAGCCACCATTTGTAGCCTTTTGATGGTGGCTTCTGCGAGACCATTTTGTGTATGCACATGGGGTACAGGATGCTCTACATCGATCCCGATATACATGCAATAATCATCAAATGCTTTTGATGTAAACTCTAGCGTTATCAAGCCTTATAGACTTGATAAGGTGATCAGGGTGGTGAGCCCTTAAACATATAATATGTGCTAGGAGTTTTGCAGCATTTCGTGTGGACAATAAAGCGACATGTGACCAGTTTGTCGAAGCATCCACCAGAACCATAAAGTACTTGAATGGTCTGCATTCTGGATGGATAGGTCCACAGATATCTCTTTGTATCCTTTGTAAGAATGGAATGTTTTGTTTTGTATCTTTAGCATAGGAAGGTCTCAATCCTGTTTTTGCTAAAGGGCAGGCTTTACAAAACGAGTGATTTGCCTTTGAAATAGTCAATGAGGCATAATGGGATGGAGGTACTGTTTCTGGTACTTCAGAAAGCAATGACTGCATTTGAGCAGTACTAGGATCGACACCTTGCAGTGTGGCGGATTTTTTTCCCATTTTATTTTTCACTCGGATAAAGGGATGTCCATATGCGTTCTTTAAAATACGGATCATCATGTCACGACCAGGGTGCCCTAGGCGGTCATGCCAAAGCCTGTATGAGTCAGTGTCCCACATTTTGTTGTTGGTGATAGCATAGGATTCAATGATCCGAATCGTAGTGAGGTACAGTCCACTAGATTGACTCATAAGTTTCTCTAAAATGCATTTCCTTCCACATTCATTAGAGGTAATGTAAAGGTATTCAGTTCCATTCTCACAGTGTGTTTTTACATGATAACCGTTGGCACGAATATCTTTGAAACTTAACAAGGTTCGATTAGCTCTTGGTGCATATAGAGCGTCTGTGACTTTAAATATATCTCATATTCTTTAGAGTATTTCTATTTTAGGTAGAATGATAATCTTTTCATTCAAATAATTTTTCTCTAGATGTATTGCTTTACATCTTTATAGTGCTATTTCGAACCATGTAAATATGTGTAGTAAATAAAATCGAATAAATTCAGTGCTTCAGAATAAAATTCGAATTTTATTAATAAGCCAACGATAATCAAATCAAGGTCATGTTCAGAAATCTAATTCATCAAACCATTATTGAAATAAACTTTAAGACCAAGTAATAGTCTAATTAAAAATGAGGCATTATGCCTTCACAACTGTTTTTGGAAAATAAAATAAATAAAGCAGATCAGTCAAAATCTGGGGCATCAGTTTACTGACCAAGTTCCTTGTTGCCATTAAAGTCTACAATTGTGAGGTTGACGTCTGGGTCATGGCCTCCGTCTTCCATATAGTGAGCCTCTTGTTCTTTAGACTCCCTATACCTCTTGTAATTGGCTGCTACTCTGTTGCTTGCTTGGCAGTTCTTGTACCAATGTCCAATGACTCCACACCTATAGCATGGTTCATTGCCAACTCTATCCTGTTTGACTGAAGGGTTCTTAGGTGCCCTTTGCACCTTGTTTCCATGACCACTAGGGCCAGCACCACCATCTCTGCGCCATACATTGGGAGGGCCTCCACGACCCATATCACGACCCCCACGTCCCTTGCCACGTGGTGCATTGTTGCCACGTGGGTAGGGATCAGCACGTCCAACCCCCTTTGCATTGGGGTTCTTTCCACCTTTCACTTTGCCATAATTAGCCTCGGAAATTTTCTTTGTCCCAACAGGCCTGGCATTGTTGTTCAAAAGAACCTCATTATGCCTCTCAGCCACTTGCAGTAGGTTGATCAGCTTATTGAATGTTGTGATTCTTTTGTTGTCATACTCCAGCCTATACTGGTTCGCTAGTATAATTGCTGAAGTAGGAAAAGTAGAAAGAGTCTTCTGGATCATATCATCTTCTGTGAGTTCCTTTCCACAGAAATTTAGACGTGCCTTTAGGCGCAACATATCCTTGTTGAAGTCATTGACCCTTTAATAGTCAAGCAAGCGGATTTCATTCCACTGAACGGTTAGTTCTGGGAGCAATGTGTCATGAATGTTCCCAAAACGTCCCTTAAGGGCATCCCACAGTTCTTTGGGTGTCTTCAACTGAAGGTACTCCCAGCGTAGGCTAGGATCAATATGTCGCCTCAGAAACATTAAGGCATTTGCTTTAACCTTGTTAGATAGTTCATCATCTTTGGGGTCGGTAATGGTGGCAGTGTAGTCTTTTGCCACAAAGGCAGTTTCTACATCGGAAACCCAATGATGGTACTCAAGTCCTTCTGAGTCCAAGATGTCAAATTCAGGTCGAGTTGAATCAGCCATCTACATAAACAAGAGGGAAGATATAAATTACGCAGTCATAAAGACATCCACATGAATTATTTTCCAAACATATGAATTAGATTTCAAGACCAAGATTCGTAATGGTCACATTTGTTTCGATGCTATGTGAAAATACTTTATCACAGTAAGTGTGTGTGTATAATGCGCATGAATTTTTATTATCATGGCAAAGCGGATTGTATATGTTGCATTCTAAAAATAACCATAGCATATATAAAATTAAACTACATGGCATGCTCAAATTTCACAAATATACAATAAATTATATACTACACATAATAATTAACAATAATATATCATGCGTAAAATAAAAATCACGAAACATGCTTAAAAATTCATAATACAAATATAAGCAATAAAATATAAAGCATGCTTAAACATAATTTATATAAATAACAAGGCATGCTTAAAATGATCAAAATTATCTTAACTAAACATGCTTAATAACAAAATATAATAAAAGCATGAACAATGAAGTATAAAGCATGCTTAAAAATAGAAAACATAAATAAAATTCACATGCTTGATTAAAATCATAAAAACAAAATAAAGAAAACATACTTGATTTCGAGAAAATAAAACAATCCTAGCGCAAGCGCGTGTTGATCCAGGCGTGCGTAGCGATATTTTTGGGCGTGAGAAAAACTGGGCTGCTTCATTTTTTTTCAGCAGTAGGCCTTGTTCTTGTTTTTTTTTTCTTTGTTTTCTGTTTTTTTTTTTTTTTTTCTGTGGGCTTGGTCTTTTCTTTGGGCCTTTTTTTTCGGTGGGCCTCAGGGCCTTTTTCTTTGCTTTTTTTTTTCCTGGCCGCAGGCCTGCTTCCTCTTTTTTTTTTTTTTTTTTGTTGGGCCGGGTCACACTCTTTTTTTTTCTTCTCTTTTTCTTTCTTTTCTTTTCTCTCCTTTCTTCTTTTTTCTCGTCTGTTTCTGGTTTGCAGATGGTGCTATCGATCTGGCCTTCTGGTTTGCAGCAGTGCTGGGGCTGGGCAGGGGCGCCGGGGCTGAGATGTTTCGGGCGGTGATGGGATCTGTGGCCGGTGATGGGCAGCGATTGGGCTGCAGACTGGACGGCAAGTGCTGTAGTGAGGCCGGTCTGGATGGGGCTGTATTGCTCAGGCGAGTGCGCGTGCTGCTGGGATTAGTGTCGCCGACGAGGCTGCTGGGATCGGTGGGCTGTGGGAGGGGAGGTCGATCTGCTTCTGGAGAGAGACGGTCCGACGGGTCTGGGTGACTTGCGGCCGGTCTGGCCGGTGAGGTGGACGGGGAAAAAGAACTGGGCGCTAGTGTAGGGCAGATCGAGGCTGGGCCAAGTCGAAGGAGAATTTTTTTTTTTTTTTTTTGTGTGTGTTGGCGGCAGAGAAAAAAAAATTCTTCTAGGGTTTGTTTTTTTTCTTGGCTATTTGCTCTGAGCGTGCTGATAACGTGTAAAAGTAAAATGACAATTGGAATTGGTCTACTCATTTCATTTCATAGCCCCTTTATATAGGGAGAGAATTACAACGGAAATATCAATTACAATGATGACATTAACTACTGATTGGTCCTTGATCCATGCTGATTGATGGTGATTGCTAATTACTTGATTCCCTCTCCGTCAATCACTTTGACGAATGCACATAATGTGTTTTTCCTTTAACACTTTGTTAATTTTTTTCATTAAAAAAAAGAGAAATTTTAAATACACACCCCTAATCACTTAATACACATCCCTATTATTTTATATTTCAAATTAGATTTTGTAGGTAGTTTAAATGACCAAAACAGACATCTATGCATTAGAAGAACAAAAAAATAGTCATATTTTAAACATATCGCTTTACTCCCATTTTTTTGTTAATTTTCTTTTTTGTTCTAAGAATTATGACTAATCAATTTGTTTTCTAATACAAAACATCACAGGTGAAAAAAATTTTGTAATTAGTAATTTGTTTGGCCCCTCTAATGACAACTTTTTAGTTCCGCCACTGTGGAGAAACTACTAATATAGTTTTGGTTGAATGTTCAACTCATAATTTTATACTTGATTAACATGATGTTTGGTGGATGAGAGCTCAAATAACACGAAACTTATTTATATGCATCTATTTAAAGGGAACAATAATAAATCTTTATGGATTTCTCAATAACTAACACAAGTAATCGATATGGTCATTTACGAAACGTCAATATACTATAATATACTAATCACATTAAGGTTACTATTTAATATAGTTAAAAAGTAGGATATTTCATGATTTTTGAGATTTAGGATATTTTAGGTACTTTGGGTTGTATATTTAGTAAAATATTAGAATGAGAAATTAAATGGGTGGTGTATTAAGTATGAAGTGTGTATTAAGTAATTAGGGGTGTGCATTTAAAACTTCTCATTATAAAAAATACTCTTTGGGTGACTTAAGTGATTGACAGTGTAATAGTTGAGTGACCAAAGTGATATATTTGAAACTTCAGTGACCAAAGTGTCGAATGAGTCATAGTTGAGTGACTATTTGTGGAATTCTAAAAAAAAAAAACTCAGAAAAGAAACAAACTTGCCAGAACCCCGAAATAGGACCCAAAATAAAACATTCCTTCTCCTGGCAAAGAACGTTGTCGCATCCTCCATGCTCATTTCAACCAAAAGACCCACAAGTATACGAGGGAAGAACCGGATACACCGTTGAAAGGTCGAAAGCCCTCTCCAACCTGGTGGTCTTTAGAAAAATCCTAGCAGAGCTTCTCATAGGACATTTTGTCAATCTAGAGAAAGCGATATTTATTTCTTTTTTACTGTGCACATTAGAAAAGGTATCGCATACAATTTGTAGTTTATTAGATTCTCACATCCCATATGTTGATGACAATACATGGAAGGATAGCATCTGTAACTCCTCTGGACATTACGAATGGAAAATCAGACACAGTGAGATCAGTAACTACAGACCCCTAGAACTAGGTACATCAATCCACTGCAATTGGAGTTCCACTTCCCCGCACTCGACATTTCTGAGTCTGAGAACCATGTTCTGTACAAGTTTGCCTTCGGAGTAAATAATGCAGCTCTCTTCAGCTAGACAGTTATGCTTGTTCATCTGCACTTTAGAAATTATGGCTCCATCTTCAAGGCCTTGGAAACCCATCTTCAAGGCTTTAATGAATGGACCAATCTCAAACTCTGCATCCCCCATTTTGTCATCAAAACTAAATGTATCCTTGTCATACACAGAGACCAGGATTGGAAGATTTGGATCAGCAATTGAAAGAGTCAATTGTTCATTCCACTCAGGATTCACGCTCTTCTTCACTACACGAGTCTTTAGCTTCTGCATTACAAAGGAATCTCTATTAGCTATGAGTTAAAAACTACAAGACGAGGATTGAAAAGTTTAAAATTTCCCTATTTACTGAGACCAATATTGTTTTCAATTCTTATATTTCTATTAGATTTTCTTAATTTATTGATTGACATATAGTGCTTTCGATTGACCGCTATGTCATGCTCAATGAAAAAGTCAAGGGCCGAGAGAAAATAAAAACAAACCATAGGATCAGATTAGAAGGTAAAAATGCAAAACAAAATACTAGTCCAATCAAGGAAAAAAATAATAATAATAAATCCAAGTGCCTGATCAACACCAGAAGAAAATAGTTTACAATCTATCAGTCCAAGCTGTTTTTTGTAAGGATCAGGATTATCAGTGATCGGTTGCTTGGTTGAATATATTAAAGGCCTATCGCAAGCTATTCCGGATACTATTTAAATTCATATATATAGCAATCTACAATTTAGTAGAACGTTCTGCCATAAATTTGTTACAGAGGAAAAATAGATATATAATTCACAAACCCAGAAATGGAAGAAAAAAAGCAGAAAAGAAATGAAAGTACCTGCTTGCCCATTCTGAGAATGAGATAAGGGTCGCTGCTTCTCATGTCTCTGACGGCAAGGTTCACTCCTCTTTGGATATGAATTCTCAACAGACCCAACATGTTCTCCATTGCTAGTTAGCTCCAACGTACGTACAGTACGACCAGATTTAATCGCGCACCACACAAACAAATTAGTAGGAGAAGGATGAAGGGCTTAGTAGTATGGATGTGATCTCGATCTGTTTAGAAATAGACCAAGGTGTACGTGTGAACTGTGAAGTTGTTGAGAAAGGAGGAGGAAGCTAGTTTGATATATATACACTAAACCCACGACTCTGTCTTGCTTTATATAATGTCTGAAAGTATTTGCGTTAGCTAGAAGAAGCCACTATAATAATATTGCTCTGTATTTTCAACGCGACGAATCTTTCCATAAAGAATTACTCACATGGATCACGCGCTCGTTTTCTTCTAGACTCCATCACTCGTTTTGTGTTTTTATATTTGTTTTCATATGAATTAGGGTTGTCTACAAAGTTTGACTTACAGAGGGAGGGATTGACCATGACGGGAACGTTAGTCCCACTGATGCTTTACCACTACAGTAAGTAGCCATGTCAATGCCGGCATGCATGACTTGTCTGACTCGATCATATCGGCTCCAATTAACAGGAATACGAAGAAGAAGATTATAACGGTGTTGCAGCAGGCTTACAGCTAGCTAGTTAATTAGATTAATGTTAATTAGGTGTTTCTTAATCATGATTCTCTCGCACCGAGCACGCACACGGTGTTACAGTTAGGCATTTCTGTTAGAGCATAATGAGACAAAGACTAAACAGCCGTTAGTAGGGATCTAACGATGTGCAGATGCCAGATACTAGTCTTTAGTTACAATAACCAGCTCAAATCTCGTCAGATAATTGTTAATATGCCAGATACTAGTCTTTAGTTACAATAAGATGACTCTTTTTGATTTATCAAACATTATACACATGGTCAATGTCTCTCCCTTTGAAAGCTTTATGATTGTCTTATCAGAAAATGATACAGTACGTGCTATTCGTCTTCATTCAGTGAATTAAGAATTATGCTTTAATAAATTGATTTTGAAAGAAACTTCCATCAATAATGTTACCAAAAAATAACCATATACATTACAAATTCACCGTAAACGTGCTACAAACATTGACCCCTTCGGGTGAGTTTTATAGAAAGGTTCCTTCCTGCATGAGTTTCTAAATCAGTATATTTTACCTCTATAGTCAACTCATTTTTGGAGTTGGACTGGAAAAATTCATTACGGAATCGAACGAGCGTCACCTCAAGTCTGCCTTACTATATAAAATGGCAGTTGATCGAGTAAAATTCTTGTTACAGTAATCATAAAATTTGATTGATTGAATCAAGTTGCGGGGGTAAAGTTTGAGTACTGAGCAAGATATAGTTAATCCTCTACATAGACTTGGAGAAAATTGTTTGCCACAGATATAATGCTATCATCAAGCAATAAATGGGATGTAATTAGTAAGAGGATTCTCGATCCTAGAGTCATCATGAAGCAGAAATAGAAGGTTCTTTTCGTCGAAACTACCTAGAACTTTTAGGGCTTTGCCTTGGTAAGAGTTTGCCTATGTTTTCCTTTCTTCGTTGGTTGTTTTGGTTGAGAAGGAATGGCTTTGTCTAGGATTTGTCGACAACGACTCTGGGGTAGGGAGAATAGACCGGGTGCAACTGCTGCTTGTAGACGATGGTTGGGCGATCCTTTCTTCAAATGACTTTGGCACACGGCCCTCATTTAGGTGGTGGATTCATGTAGGTTCAATTTGGAAGAGCTTAACTTCAAATATAAGCAGCTGTGACTTTAAGTATAAGCCGCTGTAACTTTTAGCTTATGAAAGCTGCATTTTATCAATTTCTATAAGCAGCAACTTATAGTGTAACTTTTGAAGTAAATTACTTTTTAAAATTTTACCAAACATGTTTATCTATTTAACTTATAAGTTAAGCAGCTTTTGACACACTGTATGCTTAGGCCGTAGTCTGGTTTTTGCATACGTGACAAATGAGCATGGCGATGGTGGCGTTTTAAGCACTGACCAGGACTTGCCTAGTGAATGGCTTTGTGATATTGCGCTGATGTGTGCCGGGTCCCCTAGGCTAATGTTAGGAGTTGACCAAGAAATATAAGTCATTAAGTATTCACCACCAAACACAATTAGTTTAAAAAAATAAAAATAAAACACAATTAGTTTGGTGCATGATGGTAAAAGTATGGACCTATGGTTTTTAGGTTGTGATGTTGGTTCCAGACAATTGTTCGGCGGCTGATATGTTGGACCTTTTATGTGGATGTTGATTGTGATACAAGAATTATCTTTCTGATTTTTTTTTTTTGGTAGTTCTATGATTCTATGGTTTGTATCTTTTGATATGTGAAATTGCTTAGGTAGTGATTAATCTTGTCGCAATCCTAAAAATAATTCATTAAGTGTAATTTTTGTTTTAAAACTGTTTTATTAAATTAAATTTTACCAACATATTTTATTACGATAACTTTTAAGTTAAAAAACTTTTTATGCAACATAAGCTATGTCAAAATAGGCCTGTGTTTTAAGAAACAAAATGGTATCATTCATGCATAAAAGAATTTCGCCGGAATGAGAACTAATCTTTCATAGAGTGCTTAAAAAAAATGCTTAGGTTACTCTCTCTGAGAGGTAGGTGGAGGCTGTGGCCTTATGGCGGCAGATCTGCAAATTGGGCTAGAGGAAATGGGATTTCCTTCTCTTCTAGCCGCTGGGAGATTGAGGGTTGCGGGGTTCCCCGTAGTCAGCTTCTCAAAATTGGGGGCGGTGGTGTGCCTGCGTTGCGGGGATTTTCTCATGGCGAATATGATGGATCCGGGTCACGCTGGATCGAGGTTGGTTAGACGGGAACGGAACCAGTGACTGGTGCTGTTCGATGGGCTGCGCAGTGGAGCGTCAGGCGATGATCTTCTTCAGGTGTTCATGCTTTGCCGGGTGGCTGGGGGCTGTCGGCGGATGGTGACATCGAGGATGATAACAGTGTCGGGCTAGCAGTGGAGCCACCGATCTGTGCCAGAGTGGCACTGGCTGCAGTTGGGAGCGACGAAGATGGGGGTGGGCAGTGGTGGACGACTTCCTCAGTCGGCGTCGTCGAACGGAGGTGGACTGGTACTCCGTCGTTCTGGGTTTGGGTGTCCATGGGTTTGGGTGGCCTTAGCAAGTCCAGTTGGGCTTTGAACCCTTCTGGGCCTAGTGCTAGGGTTTCCCTTTCTTTTGGGCCTCTGTCTGGCATATGGAGTAGTTGGGCTGCTGGGCTAGTTTATTTTAATTTTCTTTACTTTTATGTAAGAATTCATTCTCCTATGGAGAATGAACTCGTAGCTTCTCTCTGAGTTTTGTCGCCAAAAATAACCAGGATGTCTTGGCCTCTTGATTCTCTAAGATGTTCGAGGTTAGATTTTGGCAGGGCTTCATGATCTTTAAAAAGGTTGAATTACTTAGGTAGTGACTCTTTTGACAGTCTCATAGGGATGGGTCATTATGTGTAATTTCACTTATCAATGCAATGAGTTGACAATTCTCTCAAAAAAAAAAAAAACAAATAGGCCTGTGTTTATTAACTTTCTTAACTTAATTCTTAAAGTTGTCGTGGGAAAGCCACATGGCTTCAAATATGAAAGGTTTTGAAGATGTTATTCCTTTGGGTATAGATTGAGACAGATAAAGACATGGTTAAAAGTTAAAACTAGTAACTATTGGAAAGTGTAGCTCTCTCTCTCTCTCTCTCCCCCAAATCCGGCAATTGCTATTTATCAATATCATTAGCTATTCTGCTTTAAAATAAATAAACGCTTATTCTGTATTCTTAACCCTAAATAAAAACCTTGGGAATATTAATATCAACAAACTTTGAAAGTATTTTCTATATAAACGTAAGAGGACAAAAATGGAAGTATTTTGTTAAAAAAATAAATAAATAAGAGAGGACAAAAATGAAAGTAGAAAATAAAACTACAACTTCTCGTACACTGTGTAGGCCACGTTTTTCGTCAATCAATTAATAGAAATGTCATATTCGTCACTGCACACCAATTGTTGGTTCCAAATTCATGAGGTAGGCTCCCTACTTTGTAGACTTTATGGTTTTAATTAAATACAAATTTGACTTGTATGTAAAAATGGAAAAACCCATACTTATATAAGCAATATGTAGCATTTTGTTTTCAGTTTTCGATATGTAGCGAGCTAGTTTCTTTCTTGATTAATATTTGAAAGAAAAAAAATGTTGAAAAGAAAGCTCTCGAGATTTCTTTGGTAGGACGTTGTTTTCAATTAATGCATGTCATCTATTCTAGAATTGTAGAAATAAGCAAAGCTCCAGCGTAGCTGTGTTCATAATACGGCATATAGATTAGACGTTAATTCCTATATATGTTGGTTTCTAAGTCATTAGGTTGATAAGTGAGTTTCTTGGAAGAATAAAATGGCAAGCATTTTTTTTTGCTTGGTTTTCCTTTCTTTTCCTCTGATGAAAGTAAACCTCTATCAACTTTTCTTCTTTGATGAAACTGAACATCTTTTGATTACTTGAAGATGCTCATATTTGTACCTATTCCCTAAAGAGGACAAGACTTCTTTTTCAGTTTGGACTCAAAACTTTGTTATGCATTCTTTCAAAAAAGAACTTTGGATCATTTAATTAACGATATTCCATCACCGAAAACAAGTTAAACTACAAAGGATCTAGCTAGATCGATGAAAATCCATAATCAAAGAGAAATCGCCTTCTTTATTGGGAAAAGTTTCGCCGTTGAAATTATTCTACCGCGTCTTTCTTCCCATACTTGCTATCAAGAGGCTATGAACCTTCTATCTGATACCTAGGAGGAATATCAAACAATCTATGCACTCTTTAAAATGTTTTGGTCTTTGTACCAGGAGTCTAAGTACCGAGGGTCATAGTGGTGATCGAGGACGCGAAAATCGTTTGATGGTGTTGTGAAACATTTTGGGTTTAGTGTGACCGTGGCGAGTGAATTAGTGACCTATGTGGTGGTTAACCTGTGTGGTGATTGTTGTTGTAAAGAGTGTCGGTTGTGTTGAGTTATTTGATTTCATCGTAATCTCCTGAACTAAACTATATGCAAAGACTATGGTCTTTCTTAATTGTTGATTTTAATGTAATCTCTTGAACAAATTTATATGCAGAGATTACTATGATATTGAATTGTGAGATTTAATGCAATTTTCTGAACTAAATAGCAAGGTGATTAAGTTTTAATATTTTATTACATATAAGCCCCCACTTATCAGTTTATTACACCTAGATCTGCTTCATTTGGCCCACTAAATTATAAAAGAAAATATTAGATGATAAAAGCATGTATATATAAGCCCATTTTCATTTGCGTCCCCTTTTTTTACTTGGTTGAATTCTTTATATACTAATGTGAAGAAAAACAAATTATACGCCCTCAGTTATATGAAATTCTGGGTCCGCCACTGTATGCAGGAATAACTGGTTTAGTTTTGGTTATGGAACATGAAGTAGAATGGTTGTTTGAGATTTTCAGATAAGTTGACTTGTCTTTGAGGTGTTAATTACATCTTCTATGAGAACAAGAAGAGGATTTGAGTGATTGCGTTGTGAGATTTCTAATTGATTTCACAATATCACTGAGAGGATAGATATTTGCTTCCAAGAGAAAATGGTTGTGATTTAAGTGTTAATACTCGGTTGACTTGGGGTTTGGTGGTTTGGCATATGAAGTTGAGATATCATATGTTGGTGATTTTAATCACGAAGTGGGTTATTGAGCATGATGATGATGTGAAATTGTTGATCAGTGTTTTATTTCTTAATTGATGTTAAGTTGTGATATCTAAAGCATGTGCTTTCTATTATGATTGTTGAGTTTACTCATACAAGCTTAAAAAGCTTACCGGGTTTGTTGTTGCAACCTGGTGCACTATTTAATGGTGTAGGGGTTTATCCTGCAGGTTAGGATGAACGTGGTTAAAGCAGAGTGCTTCCTTGTTATTAAGTGGTAGGTTTAGTAATCTAATTTTGTTATGCACTTGTTCGTCTTCCGCTGTGTAATGAGCGTAGTGCATGAGTTTACTTATTGAATTGTTGTTTCAGTTTAATTTGTAAACTTAGTATAATGTAATATGTGACTCTAAAGAATGAGTCTGTATTCACATTGTGGATTCGGGACATCTTAGTTGCATGTGTTAAAAGAATTTTTTTTACAGTTGTTTAGTGTTGATGTCTGAACCATCACGCCCGATGGATTTTGTTATTCTTTATTTTGATGGTTAATTGTGATTAAAAATCGGAGCGTGACACTAGGTCTCCAATTGGCCAACCTGAGCACCCCATGTTAGATCCTCACACCACCATGATTGGATCTCCAGTCACTCCACCTGCAACTATCATCAATACCAAACACAATCGTCCTCCTTTATCTCCACAAACCCCAATCATATCTGATTACCCCCCGACAAATTTGATTGGTTGAAAGATGTAACATAATAAGTTAACAAGTATTCAAATATGTGTTATCTACTAATCAAGAATCTTTTTGCTAGCGGAGGTAGTAGGTGTTATTTATTTGCTACTAAGGGTTAGTAATATCTATTGTTAGTTATTGAGGCAAGTAGTATTTTGAGAAAATATGTCTTAGAATGTCAATAGCAATATTTGCTACTGATTGTCACTGACAATCTTTTCTGGATAACGAAAAATATTCATATTATGTTTTTGAAGATGCAAATATATGTTTTCTACTGAGTGTCAATAACAATATTTATTTATTTATTTATGTTTTCTTATAAAAAAGAGAAATTACAACTTGAAGCCCCTAGAACAACCTAAATTAAACTGATTGAAATTGAAGGCGTTAAGCCCAGACATTGGCAACTTCTTGACCCAAATAGTCGGAATAGAAGCATTGTCTCCAAGGCTTGTGATTGCATTGCCATAAAGTTTGCTTCACGGGGAAATGCTTAAAGCTTATGCTTTCAAAGTTGGCCGCTAGTATATGGATGTCCTTGATGAGAGTTCGAAGCCTCCAAGGGGGAGTGCACACTTTGCTGATTGAGTCGATAACTAGCTTGGAATCTCCTTCGACACTGATTTTTTTTACAATCATTACACAAGGCATGATAAAGACCATCTCTTACAGCACTGCATTCAACAACAGGCACAGAGGAGAAGCCAATTTTTCTGGTCCCAGCCACAATAGGAAGGCCTTCATGATCTCTAATGAGGAAGCCATCTAATTACTGCAGCATGATCCGGATAGTTGATATCAGTAGAAGGCTTAGCAAGGCTGCTTGGATTATTCCTTTTGTAATTGTCCCCAATGGAGGCTGCATTCATGAACAATTGAGGCTGGAAGAGTGGGAGCTCTTCTGAAAATAAGGTTATTTCGAGCTTCCCAGATTTTCCAACTCTGGAGGATGTGATTTGGATTTTTGAGTTTCCTTCCTGAACCAAGAAACAAACCAATCATCAAACGATTGAAAATCATGAGCATTAGGACCAGTTAAATTCCAAATATCCATAGCAAAGGGGCAGGAGAAGAAAAGATGATTAACATCTTTTGCTGCCCCTTAATTGTAGAAATCAGAATTAGGATCAATAGCATTAGAATAACAAGCAATTCTTGCCCTTGTTTTCAGTCTTCCCCGAACTAAAAGCCAAGCAAAGATTTTGGCTTTAAGACGAATGTTTAATTTCCAAACAGCATTCATAACTTTTTTATATGTTTGATCAATAGTTTAATCACATTGCAACCAAGTAGCAGATTTAATAGAGAATCTACCGTTAGCTGCAGGACGTACCACAAACAAACTCATCCATGATATTAATCGAAGGAAGAGGAATTCCAATTATAGCATTAATTCACAGTATCATAAGCAAGAACAGAAGTTAATAACTTATTAACACTCCAGTAGCCCTTGGCTATATAGTCACTAACAGTTTCATCAAGGTCAATACCATCTTTTTTTTTTTGAGTTGAAAAGGTCATCCATTATGCAATTCAGCAAGCAGTACAATGATGACTTGCCCGTTAGGGCAGTCAGAAAAAGCCATCACACAGAGTACATATCAAAGTACACCCCCGAACGAGCATACCTCTACGCACACCCCTAGCACACCCACCTTTTTAGAATAAGCGCAAAAACAAGAAGAAAAACTACCCCAAGAAAGAATAAAGTACCCAAGAAGCAGTCTCCCTCTCGTCGATCTTTCCTACTCAAACAGGAATAAAAGCATTGGCACAGGTAGTCACATCCTCCACCAAGGAATTACCTCCCTTCTCCCCCTTTGGATCAGGAGGGACACACAACTCCTCCATCCCCACCATGTCATCCTTCCCAGCTAAGGCCTCATTCGAACCCAAAACCTCCGTAGCCCCCACAGATGTCTAATGAACAGGTATCACCTTGGCCTTCAGCCAGAAGCAATTTTAGCATTCTCTTCCGACTCTTCACTTTGGACCGAGGCCGGGCTCCCCCCTCGTCCTTCTCTGCAGCTTTGTTTTTATTCCTCGACCCTTTGGGACGGCCGAGTTTAGTCTTCTTTGGAGAAACCAGAAGCCGACCCTGTTCTTGGGGAAGCGACATAGCAATATCTTCATGAACCAATAAACCAGATGTCGGCATGGTAGGAAGACGCTTCCCGGGTTTCAGCAAGGCAAGCTCATTTTGTCGTTTATGACCACCGAGTTGCCCCTCCGCCGTAGCTTCCAGCTCCGGGTCGGCTAGAAAGCCCTTCTTCTACAGACCTGACGCCTGGAAACCAGCAGTCAGATGAGAAAAAAAGGCCGCCTGATTCCTGTGTTTAAGCGCCCGCGCAGCTACATCCTGAGTCAGAAACCCTAGATCGCCCAAAAGCTTGGATTGACAAGGTTTCTTAACCACACCAGAAACCGTAACACCAGGGGTAGGGTTAGAGGCTTCCACCACCGGCAAAATCGACAAACCAGCCATTTCCCCAACCGGAACCCCGCCCAGCAAAGCCTCCTGTTCTTTGACAAACCTCAGATCGCAACCCTCCACGTCGTGGATAAAAATTTCCTT
Organism: Rosa rugosa; assembly: GCF_958449725.1. Taxonomy (NCBI): domain Eukaryota; kingdom Viridiplantae; phylum Streptophyta; class Magnoliopsida; order Rosales; family Rosaceae; genus Rosa; species Rosa rugosa. Next base: position 33,341,431 of record NC_084826.1, read on the forward strand.
TCACCCTTTCATACACAAAAGACAGATCCACTTCCACAACCGGCGAAAAAGAGAACTTACGATAGACTCGAAATCTACGTCGTATGTCGATCACCAGTCGGATTCGTTGCTCCTCGTCATTGCAACGCAACGCCACCTGGTCAAACTTCACCACCTCCCCGGTAGCAGAGCCAATCATAGACAACACATACTTGTTGCGCAGCTTTGGAGGTAGACCTCGCACCGCCATCCAAATCTCCATGTTATGAAGAGGAACAGAATCAATGGGTGACACCCCATCATACAGCGCAACCACCAACATAGCATTATGAAAGAACCAGGGACCGCCGTGGAGATATTTATTCCGATCTGATTCACGATCAAATTGGAATACGAATCTCTCTCCCACAGCCTACACTGATAAACCTTGCCGCATCTGATAGGAGCATTTTAAAGTGGTATTTTAATAGTTAATTCCTCACATTTTGCTTAGTTAATTCCTTAACGAATCGATTTTTAACTCAATTTCTATTTTCTTAGGTACATTGGAGTAAATGATGGTGAAATGAGCATTAGGTCCACACTTACCTATAAATGGTGGAGAAAAATGGAAATGTACTAAAATGTCAATTTTACACATTTTCCTACTCTGGCTAGGAGAAACCAAGCCAAGCAAGGAAGAAGGAGCGGCCGCCTGACCAAATGAACTCTAAATGAGCTGAAACTTTCCAGATCCATTCTAGACATCCTAAGGATCATTTCTTATGAAGAGTGCCAGAGCTAGTTTTCAGTGGAAGGCCTTCAAACAGTCAGCCCAATTTCCTGCAGAAGCAAAACTGGAAAACTGGACCCGTAAGGAGTCCAGCAGAGATTCTGGCCCAAAGGCATGGAAATAAATTCTGAAATTTTACCAAAATGATCTACACTCATGGTAGATCATTTCATATGAAGAAGTCACGAGCCAAATCTGAAGTCCTGTTGGAGAAATAATTGAAGGAATAAAGGGGCAGAAGCTGATCTAAAAACAGCTCAACACCACATGTTCAAGTTTCCTACCCACATGAAGAAAGCTAGATGCTTTTCTCTTTTTCCTTGGATATATTTTTCTGCTCCAATAGATCATCATCACTTCCATACTTCTGCACCTTCATGCCTTGCTTTCATTTCATCATTACTCCATCTTTTCCATATTTTACAAACCACTTTCATTATTTTTCTTCCATTTATCATTTCACTCTTCTTTTTCTTCCCTATATAAACACCTTCTCCTCTCACTCTAAAGAACATTCCTTCATCCATTCCATCTTCTTTGTCTCTCCATTTCCTTTCCATTTTCCTTTCCAACATCCTCTAGGGCAAGCCACGGAGTTCAAGCAAGGCCAAGGAAGAGAAGAACCAAGCCGTGAGCATCATCATCCATCCTCCACCTTTGAAGCTTGCTTTCGAGTCTCAAAGGATTCAACGTTATTCACCCATCTTCATCTTCCATCCACGGTGTAATTCGACCTCTACTTTGTAACCTTTGCTTTGTATTTCGTTGGTTTTGCCTTAGTTGACATATATGTTTGAACAATTGTTAATTTCTGGAATTTTATGATTAATTGAGAATTTTCAGATTCATATATTGTGATTCGAGAGTTGCTTATGTGGGTTTGTTTAATTAAATTTGCATTATGGATAACTTTTGTATTTTAATCTTATGTGGTTGCAAACACTTAGGGTTTCGATATAATTGGTGCTAGGTTTAAGAACATGAAATCGACTTTTCGTTTTGTGTAAACTTGAATCAAAGTAGTAAAGGTTTTGTACAAAGATCGAATTTAATTAAAGAGAATTGCAATTAGGTGGACTTTTCCATACTAAGTTGTACACTTGAGTTGATAGCCTTTCTCTATGTGTAATGCGTTAAACATGACATGATTGACTAGCTTTCTAGGGTTTGATTGCATGTTTGATAGGATTAATCTAGGTGCTTTCGCTTAGGTTAATTAGCATTGAAAAGTAAAAAATGGGAATTCATTTGCTTTCGAATGTTTCACATGATCAACTCCTTTCTCATGACTTAGATGAACAATATTAGGGTTTGAATCAATTTTAATCATAAGTTTCGGTTTTGATCTTTGTTCTCTCATTCCATTCGTTTAATTATGTTTATGTGTTTTATTTGTTTTCTTAACTTAGTTTATTTTCGAATCCAAAATCCAAAATTCCCCCTTTTTCGTAAATATGTTTATACTTGTGAATATCTTTGTGATTATATTACTTTGTTTTAATTTTAATTGTTTAATTGTTTGACAATGACAGGTGTACCCTCAATCCCCGGAATAGAACGATCCCTACTTGCTTATACTACTAATGATATTTATAGGGTTAAATTATGCGCTTGCTTTGAGCGTATCAGCATCCTCCATATGGTGGTAATGGATCTAACCAAACCAGCACCATTAGGGTTTGGAGTAAGTAATTTCCCCACCATATAATGGTGGTTGTCCTGCAAAGCCGCTGCACCAGCTGCTCCCAGATCAATGTGTGCCTCGTCAGAGAGAACGAAGGCCGCAACCAAGGAAGAAGAAGGATCTGCCATGGAAGAAAAAGAATGGTCGTAGGCCGCCGTCTACGGAAAACCCTAGTAGAGAGAGTTTACTAGGTCAAGAAGAAAAAAAAAAAAAAAGTTTATGCAAATATGTCAATACCATCTTTGGCATCAATAGGAACCAAATTAATTATAGGAAAATCAAAAGCCCAATTAAAAATCCAAAATTTGATATCAGTACCATTGCCAACTCCAGCTCCATAGTTCTTCCCCAACTCCATCCCAATATTCTTCCTCAACTTGCATACTTCTATTTGGAAGGTATACAAGATATTAACAATGAGAACGCTTCCGTTGCTACGAATATTAAAATTGGCAGCCTCCACCAATAGACTGTTATAGCGGTTGCTAAGCAAGGGGCATGTGATATCTGTGTCTTTGCAATAGACCCGGACCTATTGCTAAACAAGAAAAGAGTAGTTTAGGCCTTAAGCGGAATCGAAACCCAGATGCTAGATGTTTTGTAACATGCATCAAAGACCACTGGGCTAAATTGCCATAATGGTTGAAGTATTTACATTTAATACATTCAAAACTACTATCGGGCCTCTACATGAGGCCTCATCTTCACACTTGAACCGAGGCTTGAATTTGCTCTTAATTGTTCCTTGTTTCCTTTAGTGGTTGAGTTTGATTGTCTTGAAGCTCTATTACTAATTTATAAATAGGATGACTCTTTTGTGACTGAGGGTGTTATGTTATAGAGATCAAGGTCCTGCTTCACGACTGAGTTCTTCACACTTGAACCGAGGCTTGAATTTGCTCTTAATTGTTCCTTGTTTCCTTTATTGGTTGAGTTTGATTGTCTTGAAGCTCTATTACTAATTTATAAATAGGATGACTCTTTTGTGACTGAGGGTGTTATGTTATAGAGATCAAGAGTCTCCTCGTGCGACTCAATGTTAAAGAAGTAGCCTATCGGTCACGTAAATGTAATGTGGTTCCTCATACAATAGAAAATTGTATGTCCCCGATGGCAGGTTATTAATTTGGTTAGACGAATGGTCTGCTTTGCTCATGGATTGTATTAAACAGGATTTGTCTGTCAACTCTAATTCTCAGGGTTTAGGTATTACACCTCTGCCTTTAGTCTCCCAATATTAACAATATGGGCGTGGACTGATCTTCCTAGTTTGACTATGTTCCAAACCCCATTTCAGAAAATAAAGGAAAAATTGCATATCTATCACTTCCACACTATAGAACTTAGTATTTATTGCGAAAACAGAAATCTATTTAGCATTTTTAACCACTCGCGAAAGCAATTTAGTTCAGGCATAATCTTCCAATCTCCATATCTCCGCTATAATGCTTAAACAGCTTAAGCATAGGAATAACTAAATAAGTCTGGCAATGACATGGATACATACATATAATCTACAAACCCCGAGAGCCAGGAATATCAATCCATTGTAACTGGAGTTCCACTTCCCCACTCTCCACATTTCTGAGTCTGACAGTCATGTTCTGGATAATATGGCCATCACTATAGATGATGGAGCTCTCTTCAGCAAGGCAGTTTTCCCTGCTTGGTTGTACTCTTGAAGCTACCGTTCCATTTGCCACGCCTTCCAAGCGCATCCGTATGGCTTCAAGAAATGGACCGATTTTGAATTCAGCATCCCCCATCTTGTCATCAAGACTAAATGTGTCTTTGTCATAAACAGCCTGCAATGCCCAGCAACATAAATGTTGGTTCAGGAATAGTGAAATCCAGAGTTTCATATCATGCACCAACATGTAAAATACAAACAGTTTTAAATGTTTAGTGGATAATTAGACTTATGCTCTTTGATTAATGTTTCCACAGAAGTTGAGTGCTTACAATATGGATTGGAAGACTTGAATCTGAAATTGAAAGAGTTAAATCTTCGTTCCACTCGGGATTGACGCTCTTCTTCACCACACGAGTCTTCAATTTCTGTATCAGACATTACATTTAGAAATCATCAGTACTAAAAAATACAGCTAAAATCCTTCATCACACATTCATTTTTTCTGTAATATCTTAACATTCATATGACTTATCTCTAATCAAACCAAAGCAGCAGATTATCACAATAGTTAAAAGAAAGAACAGAGTTTTTGCTGTTTTTTAATGCTATATCACTTTTGCCATTCATGGATGAACCGACATGAACCATCTCTCTTACAAACCCCAATTGCTTTTGTAGTTTCTATGATTCATGCAGTTGCGAATAATTACCATCAGAAATCAATCTAGAGAGAATGAGAGATATATTTTTTCTTCTGTTTTTTTATGAAATTTAATTAAATCCAGATGATCTAGTCATTTACTTAAAGAGAAAACAGAGACAACAAAATATGCAGAGAATTATAGATGAAGTTAGAGTGCAAGCAAAGAAAAATGATTCAACGCGTAATTAACAAATAATGCTTGCTAATACATGAACAAGGGTCAACTCTAAAATTTTTCTCTAAGTTGACTATAAGAATGAACTACTGATTATTCCACCAAATCATAAAGAAAAGCTCAAGTCAACCACAACCACCAAGCAATCTAATCAATATCCACAACGATCTACAAAACCCTGAGAGACCAAGACTAGAAATCCCCAATTCCTGCGGTTCAAGACAAAGTTTTTAACTTAAACATGAAAGCCAGCAACATGGTTACCTGCTTGCCCATTTTGATGACAACGTAAGGATCACTGCTTCTGACATCTCTAACAGCAAGGTTTGTTCCTCTCTGCACACGGATTCTAAGAAGGCCCAACAGATGCTCCATTCGATCACGATGAGGCTGAGGGTTGATCACAAGAGATATTTGTGTAGAGAGAAAAGATTGATCACTGTTTAAAGTCGTACTAAGAAAAGATTGAACTTTAAAAGTTTTATACCAAATAACACCCAAAAGCATTCAATTTATACCAAAAAGAAACCAGCTCTTTCCTTAACCAACGATATAAAAGAACCAGTCTTTCTATAATCCTAGATTCCTAGTTGTATCGAATAAATTTCGAAAGTATTAGGCGCAGACAAGACCATTTCCCTTTAGTTTGTTCAAATAAACCATAGTTATCTCTTTAATTACAATGACAGCTCTTGCTAATTGATTCTCAGAAAGAAAAAAGAAAAAAACAAAAAACAAAAGGAAAAAATAGGCATCAACTGGGTCGGTTTTATCTATTTGACTGGGTTGTTCGGAAGTGGGATGCTTCTATTCCTGCCCTTTTCAAATTGGTAGTACTTCTTTGACTTGGTCTTTCTCAAATCTGACTTTTGGGTTTCCATTTCCCTCCCTACTTTTTCAGGTTTTCTAGAAGTTTAGAGAGGTCTGGCTGGTCCTGTCTTCCTAAAGATAATTAGGAAAATAACCCGCGCGATGCTGCAGGACAAAAAGTTGTAATATTTCTTGTTCATTTAATAAGAATTTTGGAGTTGAGTGTGATTTGGTTAATAAAAATAACTTAGCTATGCTGAAACGAAATGAAAGATAGGTGAAATTAAATGAAGCAAAATTATTTATGAATTAGGTTACATTTTTATTATTATTTTTAATTTTTTTTTTTTTTTTTTATATAAAGAGGATCAAAGGATTTCACTCCTACCCCCATGGTGACTCGAACCCATGACCTCGATCTTAGGTAGTGGGTGCTCTTTAGGTTACATTGTATCTACTCGGTTCTAGAAGCTGTATTCTATATGCAATATATGTACAAACCATTAACTCATCACAAAATGGTAGATGTGATTTCAGTACAAAATATTGCCATGTAGGTGGACGCAATCTCCCTACTTTGAGTATCCGACAACTTCACATGCTTTGCTCTTTCCATTTCACCATTGCATTATCTTGCTTGTAGGAAGAAAAATTATCAAGTCCCTTAATGATGGTTATCTGCTTTGTATACATTTCAATTTCTCTGCAAGGTAGAGATGGTAGCTGATTAAAATTTATTTCCTCACATAAATGTCGAAATGGTAGCTGTAGATTACTATTGCTGTGTAATTATGACAAAATAGATTAAAGTTCTTTTGTAACTTCAACTCTCTATAACGCTATGCTACTCTATCATTCCAACAAATCACAACTTTAAATTATGAATATACTGCTAACTAAACAATTAAAAAAGTAACTGACCTTCAACCCCATGTTCTGTGTTGGGAAGGAGCAATGAGCATTGAGCTAAAAAAGAAGAAAAATAAAAGTAGAGGATGAGTAATTTAAGCATTAAAGAAGCAAAAGGGCAATGCGACTATTTTCATGTGAAAGGAGGCAAAAGGCTAAAAAATACACATTAACAGCTCCAAGCTTTCCCATGTGATGCTCTTCTCCAGAAGGAAAAAAGGCAAAAACTTTAGTCCACTACCTCCCTTTGTACTTATGAACAGATTGTGATACTCAAAAGCTTTAAGTGCTTTTTTTTTTTTTTTTTCATTTCTATTTGAAAATCAAACCTCAAGTTGTTTCACACTTGACAAACCTAAACCAAATATAAGAATTGATCAAAAGTTTCTATAATCTTACTAACAAGTTGATATCCAATCAAGTAGAATACTCTACCAATTCGAGAGCCTAAAAAATCAAACTGAAATTCTGAAACTTGAAAACCTACATTACCTATTTTCATGTGAATATTAAATTCTCATCTAAAACTCCTCCAAGTAGTACCACACATTACACAGTTCTTCAGCTCTACGCGGCTACCTTCCCTAAAGAATTTGCAATTCACCTAAACCACTATGCATATGCTAAACTGAACACTAGAGCATTACAGGGAGGGGGTGGACTAAAGCTTTCTCATATGCCGATGCAATACAAATTCACGCAAGCATGAAGGATTATTTCCTTGAATTTTCACATTATACCAAAAATGGTGTTAGATTATACAAAAGTTCAAGTTGTCTCATGTGTGATAAGAGCACAAAGTGTGACGTTTTTAATATGCATTTTCCCTCATTTGGCTAAGTTATTAGTGTGACATTTTTAATATGTATTTTCCCTCATTTGGCTAAGTTATTCTCTTAAAATTACTAATTAGAACATAGTTTCTATTTTTAGGTACTTTAAGGTCGAAAATGGAGAAAAGAGGCGAAAAAGAGCAGAAATGAGTGTAACTGAAGGATGAGTCATTTTAGAAACTTTCCTCTTTCATTTTAGGAAATGTTTCCTATTTTGTTTTAGGGAAACTTTCTTCATTTGAACTTTCCTATTTCTGATTTTCTTGTTTTAAAGAGGGAATTTAGGAGTCCATCACATTAAGAACTCTTGAGTGATGAAATCAAGGAAGCATGAAGGATAAGAAGATTTGCATAAATCGGGAGGAATTCAAGGAGTTTTCATTCACATAAATTCTTCTTATTTCATGGAGATAAAAAGGGGAGTGTTATATTCAATATTTATCATATTTATTCCTAATTATCTTATTTTCTATTGATTATAAATCTAATTAAATTCTGATTTTTCTTGATTTTAGGAGTTCATTATGTGCACAATTGGAAGAAGAAATTAGTGCAATTCAAAGGAGAAGAAAAATGGATGTATCTGGTCACTATTCAAGGAAAAGAAGGAGCATTGCATGATTAACTCCAGAGATATCCAGGGAATATATTAAGGGGAAAAGAGATCAGAAAATTCATGACTTTGTCATTAGAAAATCAAGGAAATTTGGAGGAGAAATCACCTCTAGATGATTGGCCATGATTGCATCACAAGAGAGGAGGATTTCACTATAAATATCAGCCATTCTCTACTCCAAAATCATCACTTCTTCACACAAAATTCAGTTCATTAGCCTAGCTCTCTTCTCTCCAAAACCCTCTTCAAAAATTCAGAAAAAGCCTCTTGTCGTGAAGAGCTTTAGGACTTCTCCAAGGCTGTTTGTGTTCTTGAAGGCCTAGCCCTGTGTTCTCTTGACGTTCTCCAAGCTTCCTTAAAGATCAAAAAGTGTAATTCATGGCCCTTATTTCTGTTTTTGTACTCTTTAGTATTGAATTTCAGATTTTGATTATGAACTTTGTTATTGGAGTTGGATTTTTGTTGAGAATGAGTTTATGTTAGTAATTTTCAGATTCATTTCTTTATGTTCTTGAGTTGTTTATGATATTTCTACAATCTGATTTTGTGTCATCCTTTTATATCTTTAAGCATATGATTTTGGTTGAATAATGATGTTAATCTGCAGGTTAATAAAGCCAAATTTGTGTTCTAATTCACCTAATCGTTTTAGGGCATAAATTTTAGTGGTAAAGGCTATGTACAATGGTCGAGATTATATGCTACAGGTTTGTGCGTTTGTAACTTCTTATGGATGCATACATGTTTGAATTCAGAATTCTAATTGCACTTAATGATTCATATTTAATGTTGACGGATGCTCTTCAGTATTAACGTGATGTTTTATATGAAATATTTTAAGTTATGGACTTTTCCTAACTTAGGAGATTAAAAAGAAGAATTAAAGTGGTACTCGATCTCTTCAGACTTGTACTTCGAAATCATTTCTGATATTTAGTGTTGACACGATTTTAGGTTGTACAAATTGAAACAATTCGTTTCATGTTGACATGGTTTGAAAATTCTGATTTGAGTGTGGAGAGGTCGATCATTGTAGATGTTTTATTTGTTTTGGTTTTATTTTAAGTAGATTAGAAACCAACTTTCAAAACCCCCCATTTTATTCTTTTATTTGTTAATTGACCTTTTTGTGTAGGTGTACCCTACAATCCCCGGACTGAACGATCCCTGCTTATCCTATACTAACAACTACATTTTGCAGGGTTAAATTGTGTAGCTATTTCAGCCGCATCAATGTGAACACACAAATCTGTCTTCAATCATTTACCGATCATGCAAATAGTCTTTGATAATTGCACAAATATTTACATAATCATTTAAGTAATCTTATAACAGATGATAGTTGTTTTGACATATTGAGCATGGTGTCTCCAAGTTTCAAGGCTCCGGTCTGGTATCATATAATTGAAAGGCTCAAACTAAATAGAACATTTGGCTTTTGATACCTTTGTGAGAAATGACTTGAACGTTGGGAATTTTGAGGGGTCTATGAGTTTTGGAACACCATTTTTGCCATCATGAATCCAAGACATCTGGGCAACATAGGTAAAACAAAGTAAACATTCAAGTTTGGTAGAGGTATCGATAAATTTTTTTCATAAATAGCTCTTGTTATCTTCAAGTCATACCTCGTATCATAAGAATCATCTTTAGTCTATCTGTAATACCCTAAAAATTCGTTATTAATTTTTTAGAATTTCTTAGAATTAATAAAGTGTTCATTAGTGGAATTTCATGGTTCGAGCGGAAATTATTTTGAACAATTATTCGCTCAAAATGTTTCGATTCAAGAGTTGATTTTTTATACGTTAAGATTTTATGAAAACTTTCTTCACGAAAGTCGTAGAGTGCGTCGATAAGAGTTCGTGCATATATGGAACGCGAAAATCGGAGTTCGTATGAAGAAGTTATGGCGTTCGGAAAAATTTCCATTTTGGATAAAAGGACGAAATTTTTCTGAAATTGCAAAAAGACCCAGATTCCATTTTTGGAAACCGACCCGATTCTCTCTCTCTCCCTCGATCGAAAATCGCCTGATCCCTTTGATTGACGATATCTTCGTCGTCCGGCCACGACAGGAGGCACCAAGGGGCTGTAAAGCTTCGCCTCATCCTCCTCTACCTGAAGGTGGAAACTTTTTGGCCATTCACGGTGGTTTTGACTGTGGCTGGAGAAAACCCGATTCGAAATCAGATTTGAGTCAACGGCTAGTTCTCCCGATTTCGGACACCATAGCTCGAGTTTCTTAACTCATTGAACTCACCTCAAGCTTCTGATCATGCTCCCTGAAAATCGTGCCCAGAGGTGAAGGTTGGACGGAGAACGCAGCTCGCCGGGAACTGGGAATTTTCCGGCCACCGCTACTATTTTCGGTAAATTTCGACACATTCCGCTTTGTTTTCGACTTGATGCTAGTTTGGAAAGTTGTTTGTCTTGTTGAGACGAAGAGATACATATAGGTTTCACCGCCGTTCACGGTGGTTGGCGGCGGCGCCACCGTCTGTGGCGGTGGTTTCCGGCAACTTCCGGCCACCTCAGGGAGAGTTTTTGTCCCTCTTTTCTATCTACACATCGATACGAACGTGTCGATGTACAATACATAATTTTTGGAAATCGTATGAGCAAGTTATGATTTTTAGGGTTTTAGGGTGTTCGATTCATTTCAGTTTTCGATCTGTGAGGATCCGGCCGTCCAATCGACTTGTAGTTTTGATATATTAATCGTATAAGTATTCCGGAGACCTCGGGTGGTCTTAAATGAAGTTTCGCCTCGATTATTATTACTTTCGGGATTTTAGTGCAAACAGAGGTTCGAACTTTAATCGTTTTCGATTCATGTACTAAGTTAAGATCGTATTGTACTTAGGTGATTGACGAAGCGTATTCGATACCTTATCTGCTGTAAGAGAAGATGCAGCAGGATTTAGAGGTGAGTAAATCTCACCCGGTTTATTTACGAACACGGTTTATTTACGAACAAATTTACTTATTCTTCAAAATTATGTGATAAATTATAAATCGTTTTCGGAAATGAATATTTGTTTTAAATGATATGAACTCAATCGACTACGGTTCATAGGACTGTGGTTCACAGGTATAGAAAATAGATTTTAAGTATAAAAATGAGTTTCCCGATGTTTTTGTGAATGTGAACTATAGTTGGTATTAGTGGCATTCCTGTGTGGATGACCACGTATATATATATATATATACAGATCATATCCAGAGCGAAGCTCCGCTTTGAAATTAACATGTAAAGTTCGAGTTTTGGGTCACTTTTCGATCACATATCCACATCTCGACTATTCAGTTTTTAGGTACTAGTGTACAGATCATCTCTGCAAATTTTCAGCCAAAATGATGATCGTTAAGGCATTGATAACGGCCTTAAAGCTAGTACGGTTCAGGTTGACAGATTCAGTCTGTCCATTGGTTTAAGTAGGGTTGGGATTTTAGCCCGAAAACCCAAAAACAGGACCAAACGGTCCGGGCCCTTTAAAAAAATTTGTCAGTTTTATAAAACCCGGCCCGAAATCATTATATAACGGGCCGGGCTCGGGCTTTAAAATAAGAAGAAAAAAAAAGCCCGAAGGCCCGAATATACATGTTGACTATTTTATTCTTTTTGTTTTTTCTATTACAACTATTTTATTGTTTTCTCTCTTCATTGTTCTCCATTCACACGTTCTCCTCTTCTTTCTCTTCTTTCAAGATATTCCTGTCTCTTCTTGTCCCTTTTCTCCCCTTTATTAATTTTTTCCTTCTCTCTTCTTATCTTCTTCGTCTTCTTCCCAGACACCTCCTTTCTCTTTTCTTTTTCTTTTTCCTTCTCTTCTTAGTCCTTCCCATCAGATCAATTGTAGATTTTTAGAGAGATTCCTAGCCCCCCAATACCTCTCTCGCGCTCTCCCTCCCTTCTTAATTGAATGGTTCTTAGCTGGTTTTCTCACTTGGTCTACCGTCTGCCACCTTCTCTCTGCATATGCTGAGATTCCGTTTCAACTGGTTTCATCCATGTCTCTTCTTGCTCCCAGGTTTTGGTTTCTCCTCCTTGAGTAGTCTCAGAACCCCTGTTCACATCAAGCCATAAACTGATTATTTTGTATACTAATTAATGATCAGTACAGATAAACCCAGACTTTGGATGGTGGTTGTTAGGCTGCTGACGAATTTGGGTTTGGAGTAGATCTGTCTCAGATCTGCTATTGTTTTTTTTTTTTTTTTTCAAAACCTTTTGGGCCCGAAAAGCCCGAAAAGCCGGCCCCAAAAAAAACTGTTCGGGCCCAACTCGGTCCCAAAACTGAAAAAATGTTATTTAGGCCCGGCCCGAAAATTCCGGTCCGGGTCCGAGCCCTATAAATTTTACACGGGCCGAGCCCAATCCTAGCCCTAGGTTTAAGTGAGTTAGATAACTTAACGATCATCAATTTGGTTGAAAATTTGCAGAGATGATCTATACACTAGTACCTAAAAACTGAACGGTCGAGATGTGGATATGCGACCGAAAAGTGACCCAAAACTCGAACTTCACACGTTAATTTCAAAGCGGAGCTCCGCTCTGGATAGGATATATATATATAGAGGCCAGATCAGGAGCGGACGTCCGCACTTTCGCTAAAGTGCGGACGTCGATGCAGCAGCGGCTTCCAGGCGGTGGCGGCGGCGGCGGCACGGGGCAGGCCGGAGGCGTCCCAGACCACTTCTGGGCGGCGTTCGAGGTCGGAGGAGGTCGGGCTTGCCGGTTTCTGGGCAGCCACCTCACCTGCAGTTGCAGGTTCTGTGCAGCACCGCAGAACCGTCGCCGGTGACTCCACCGGACCGCAGACCCCTCCGCACGACTCCCAGCGTCCCTCCGGCAAGCCGCGCCGCGCCGTCGCCGCTCGATCGAGGTCGGAGGAGCGACGTCCGCACTTTTTCTGGGTTGCGGACGTCCGCTCTCGAACGGCTTTCTATATATATATATATATATATATATATATATATATATATATATATATATATATATATATATATATACGTGAAATATATATGTTGATGGCGTGACATTGTGATATGAGTGAATTGTGATTTATTCAGAATATCGTTTTGAACTGTAACTTATTGTGTTGAATGAGTAGTCGAGTTCGGTAATGTTTTGAGTCACGTGGGACTTTAAATGTTTTCGGATCTACAGATCCGGGTCACAAGTAGTGACAGAGGCAATTATTATCGTAGGTCTGAACCTCGGCCGAGGTGACATGCTACGATTTAGTTAGAGCTCTAGTCTGTCTGCCATTGTATTGCATGAGAGTAACACGAGGGTTACATGAGGCCTTTGAATACGCATTTTTAAAGAGAGTTCGTGTGTGTTCTTTCTTTTATCATCCATTGAGGGACTTGAGTTTCTTATTTAATATGGAGTTGTTTTTGGATTGTTTTAATTACTCGTGAGTTGTTTGACTTCTTTATTAATTTCCTTTTCATTCTAATTGTTTGATTTTAAATGTAATCTCCTGAACTAAACTATACGCAAGGATTACTGTGGTTTTGGTTTGTACATTGTTGGTGATTTCCTGAACTAAATTTCTATGCTGGGATTACTGGTTTTCATGTAGGATGATTTGAATTGTCACGGTTGTGACGTGTTTGTTCCTAAAAGAAAAAAAAAAGGATTTTGTTGTTGGAGTTAATCATTGTGTTGATTGTTGTCTTTGAGTCAGAAATGCGTCCTTGAGATTATTTAGGTTTACTGACACGAGCTTGCAAAAGCTTACCGGGTTTGTTGCATGTTTCAACCCGGTGCACTATTCCATAGTGTAGGGGTTGTTGTGCAGGTTGGAGTAACAGTCATCGAAGCTGAGGTTTGGTTGCTATTGTCAGTGTTCTAAAAATCGGCGCCTAGCTCCGCCTAGGCGCTAGGCGCAGCAACACCGTTCCGATTCTCCCCTAGTCGAGCCAACTGGGCGCTGGGAATAAAGTCGGCCGCCTAGGTGGGGCTGGGAGTCTCTGGGCGGTCGGCGCCTAGGCTCTTTCTGTCTTTTTTTTTTTTTTTTTTTTTTAAGGAAAACCAAAACGGGACGAAATCACAAAATCGGGTTTCATTTTCTGGGTTCGAAATCAAGAAGGAACGCCGCTCCGTCGCTCCTTCATCCCTCGATCAGTCGACTCTCAGTCTCTCTCCGAGTCTCCGACCAGCTCTCTAGCTCTCCAGCTCGCCGGTAAACTGGACTTCCAGCTCGATTTTGTCTCTCTCTGGGTTTTTGTCTTTCAATTGAATTTCTGGGTTTCAAGGCTTCAAGCTCGGTGTTGATGGGTTATCTGGGTCTATGGTGAGGATGGCAGTGATGGGTTATCTGGGTTTCCACCATTTGATTGTTTTCTCCTCCATCTCACTGTGTGTTTCAGAGAAAGAAGAACGAGAGCTATGGGTTTACTGCTCTTGGTCTTTCTTTTCTTGGAAATTGGTCTCAGCCTCTTAGATAAGCTAAAATAGTTGGAAAGTCTTCATCAGATTCATCCGGCCACGTTAACAACACGTGCTGCTTCTATCATGAGGCTCACAAGTTCATGTACCTTTTTTTTTTTACATATTTGATTATTTTTATTTAATTATAGCACTTTAAATATTATTATTAATTAATTTTATGTCATAAAATAATAAAATAATAAAAACCGCCTAGTCCCCTCCTAGACTCCCGCTTAGGCCCCTAGGCGCTAATCCCCGGGTCACCGCCCGACTAGCGCCTAGCGTTTTTTAGAACCTTGGCTATTGTAGATTGGACGATGAAGTGTACCTTAGTTTTATTCATCCGCTGTGTAGTGAGTGTGTTTACTTATTGAATTGTCATTCAGTTTAATTTGTAAACTCTCTATAGATTAATATGTGACCCTAAAGAACGAGTTCGTATTGATGTTGGTGAGCTCAGTTTGTTTTATTGCTTAATTTTGTATGAAGATTTTTCTAAGTGTTTTCTTGTGCTTGTTAAGTTATCCGGTTTCGGATTCGAATTTGTTTATTGGAAATTCGGGGCGTGACAGTTTGGTATCAGAGCGTAAGGTTCATATTTGGTGATAGTCAGTGAATCCCCATCCTATACTCTTCGGTATTGATATCATCATTGGGTATGTGAGAGTGTTAAGTGTCGTCTAGAACGTTAAGTCATCAGAGCATAGGTCGGCTCTGTAGGTGAAGTGTAGGAGCTTTGTGTAGCTTCTTGAGTTGTAGTCTTTTGAGGAATGGGAACCTCTAGATTGAACTCTTGTTAGACTTAAGGGATTTGTTTATAGAAGTGTATCCTCCTTGTGTTATTGTGTTAGTATCTTGGTTAATACAGTTCTTGTTTATGACTTATTCATGTGTTTAGGTTTTATACAAGTGTTAACTAAGTGTGGGTATGCTTCTTAGGTGATGGATCCTCAGAGAGGCAGGGCCAGGGGTAGCAGCATGGTTACCTCTCAGGAGGAGTTCTATCTTGAGAAAGAGGTGGTGCAACCTGTTCCATCTATTGTTGAGACAATCGATGCTACTCACCTAACTAGGCTGACTAGGGCGGTCACTAAACTGGGGGTAGTGGGATTTCAGTGTGGTACAGATTACTTGTTGGCCGATCAATAGATCGAGAACATGGAGACCTACTATGATATGGTCGTTTGTACCGACATGGAGAAGAAGATTACAGCTACGTTCCTTCTCCAGGGTGAGGCAGGACGGTGGTGGGATTTTATGCTAAAGACTAGGAACATATCGACCATGACTTGGGAGGGTTTTGTGGAACTCTTTCGGGATATGTACCTTCCCGCTTCTGGGAAGGAGAAATTAGGGGTTGACTTCATTTCTCTAGTCCAGGGGACTATGAGTGTCAAGGACTATGAGGCCGAGTTCTCATAGTTGTACCGGTTTGTTAGGCCGATGGATCCAGTGTCTTTGGCTCGGAAGTTCCAACGGGGACTGAACCTGGTGATCAGAGATAGGGTGACTCCTTTCCAGTTGCCTACTGTGGCACTTATCTTTGCTAGTGCTCTTGGATTTGAGCAGGAACTTCTGACGTCTCGAGGGGAGATGACTACTATGGGAGATTCCCGAGGAAGGGGAAAGGCAGTTGCGAAGAGCAGTAGTGCGCCAGGTACTCAG
Organism: Rosa rugosa; assembly: GCF_958449725.1. Lineage (NCBI taxonomy): Eukaryota > Viridiplantae > Streptophyta > Magnoliopsida > Rosales > Rosaceae > Rosa > Rosa rugosa. The sequence continues at coordinate 33,357,655 of NC_084826.1, forward strand.
GGTGGGTCCTGGAAGAGACAGCGGACTCATCATCAGGCTCCAGCTAGAGTGGCAGCTACACCTGTTAGGGCTGCACCTATCAGGCAGGTAGCACCAGCCGCACCTCTGAGATGTTACAACTGCGGCGAGATGGGCCATGCTTTAAGAGCGTGCACGAAGCCGAGAAGTAGGGCATGCTTTAGATGTGGACAGGCAGGGCATTTCGCTAGAGAGTGTACCCGACCTCAGGATAGTGGGCAGGGGACCCAGTAGAGACAGCCGCACTATTCCATGGTGTAGGGGTTATTGTGCAGGTCGGAGTAACAGTCATCGAAGCTGAGGTTTGGTTGCTATTGTAGCTTGGATGATGAAGTGTACGTTAGTTTTATTCATCCGCTGTGTAGTGAGTGTGTTTACTTATTGAATTGTCATTCAGTTTAATTTGTAAACTCTCTGTAGATTAATATGTGACTCTAAAGAACGAGTTCGTATTGATGTTGGTGATCTCAGTTTATTTTATCGCTTAATTTTGTATGAAGAATTTTCTAAGTGTTTTCTTGTGCTTGTTAAGTTATCGCGTTTCGGATTCGAATTTCTTTATTCGAAATTCAAGGCGTAACACTATCCATGTTACTTGAGCGCTTGTAAGTGCTCCTTCCACAATCAGTCAATATTGTTGAAAACTAAGAACCGTTCAGCGTCCTTCATCAAGCCCCGTGCCTGGCTCTCGTTGATAGTCTGATGCACAAAAGAAATATATTATCAAGCATACTTTGTAGACCAGTCGTTGCAAAATACAACAGTCACTATCACATGCATATCACTTTAAATGGGCTGACATCTAATAGTACCAAATTATCTTCAAAACTTATCATACTAACCCTTTTTTGGAAATATGCTTGACGACCTTGAAGATAGAGGCAGTCCTGCAAATCTTTATATCTTGAACATTAGCTCCTCAACTCATCCAGTGTCAAATCATTCAATAGTAACAACATCAAAAGCCACAACAATAATTTGTCAGTGAAAAAAAAAGAAAATTATGAGCTAAAGTAAAGGAAGAAATCCACCGTATTACATATATAACAAACATCAAGGCAACCTTGATAAAACAAAAACACAACTTCTGTGGTGACCCGAGAGGGGGGTCCCACAGCGCCGCGACTCCGAGCCAATGAGGAACCGACATGTCACGAATGACATCCCGATAACTCATCAACCCGAAATCGCAAGGCCTTTTGGGTTCAGACTGTTGGTTTACAAAACACTTTCTTGGGACAAGTCGTTCTAGCAACCAAACAACACATTTTCAAAAGCGGAATTTGAAATGGGCTCAGAGTTTTGGGCTTGCAATCGGAGCCCAATTTGGAAAGTAACACAAATCACCGAGTAACTACAAGCATGGGAGACGCGCCCCAGGGTTACGGGTCTCCAGGAATTTTTTTGTAAACAAGTAGGAAATAAATAAAAGTAAACAAATAAGTGACTTAAAAACCCAGTAAAGGACAAAGACCTTAATTTAATAAAGTCAAAGAGAAATACGCCAAGCTGGACCATGTGCCTCCCCTGTACGCTTCCCGACCACATGCTCGAACCTGCACACTATAGTAGGGGTGAGCTTTCGTCCTCGCATGCCCAGTAGGGGCCGACCCAACCATGATAGGTTTGAAAATAATAATATACTTGAAAATATTTACTACATAATATTGTGCACGTTTATCGAAAAATACTATAAAAAGAGGCAACCACAAACATTTTTTTTTCTTTTTCATAAAACATATGCAATATGCTTCACACAACTTGGAGCTCCGAGATACTTACCTGCCGACTAAACCAAAATAAATCGGTGACCGACCTGGTTCGTCATCTTTCGAGAACCAGCTAACTACTCTGTAGTTCTTATGACTACAAGTAGCGAAAGTGTCCATTTCCTGGCTCTGAGTCTCCTATGACTGGTTCACTGTCTGTATTTACCTTTCCTTGACAAACATAGGAGCACAGCCCCCTCCGGAGGTTCACGGTTATCGACACCGTGGGATCCCTAGGAATCTACGCGTCTAGGTCCCATTCACTTTCAGGTCACAAGTACAAACATACAAGGGTACAGTATCTCAACATGCAAGTCTAGCCTCGGTTTTCACAATTAGCAATTATCAGTTCTGAAAACACATGTATCACGAGGCATTGACTAATGAACAACCAAAAACGTTCTTGCGAGCAACATACTATCTTAGTATAGCATTCCACATATACTGAAAAACCTCTAACAAGGAAGGGACAGCTCACCCTACTTGGAATTGGAGTACTCGTCCACATTTGGATTCGTTTCCGACTTTCAATCCTTTATCTAATTCCAAGTGCACACGCTCGAGTCCTTTATAATAAAATTGAGTCAATGAGTAACTTCACATTATCATAACGTATTAACCGAACAACCAAAGCGTTGATTTAATTTCTTTGAAGTCCAACTAGTTATCCTTTAATCAATACCTATTATCCATTCCCAAACAATTCAAATGATAGGGCATTTGAACCATCTAGGATATGGTGATTATACTTAGCACTTTGAATTTATTTCTTTAACCTTTTTACTTTAGGAAAACAACTAACAATTTCCATTCCCGAACAATTCACCTAACGTAATAGGCTCATTCGGGAGATGGTGATCATACTTATTTCTTGAATGTATTTCAGGCCAACCAGTTTGACCACTTTCCTTAATCTTTAAAACTTAACAAATAAATAGTGATTATCATTCCCGAACAATTTCATTTCTTACTTTCATTTCGGGATATGACAACTTTAGAGTACGTTGTTTGACACTTTGACTCAATCTCAAATATCAACTTCTTTACAGAACTAAACCAAATCAATCATTCTTTGTCCACCGCGTGATATGATATTTCCGGCATTGCTAACAGATTCACCCCTTTTTAACAAAGCCAACCTTCTCAATACAAAAGCCAATTCATACTCAATTCATTATTACGTCAACTTTCTAACGAAACCGACCACTCTCTGAAGCACTAACCATTTCAGTATTGCAAACCAAAGTTCATTTCACTTATTCAATCAAACCACAACTTCAACTTATACAATTAGATCACAACAATACATGTTCAAGATACCCAGACCCTTACCATAACTTCTTTTCCACAAAGACTCGATTTAGCATGGCTGTATTTCCACCACCATCATTCATTTTGTTCCCTAGCAGAAATTATACCATCAATGAACAACCCTCAACCAATCTTTCCTCCAAAACAGAGTTCAGAAATCCTTACCAGTCTCCAATACCAATTAGGCTGAACCAATAGTTTCTCCCTCCTCCAAAACCTCCAAAACGCATACTCCACAATCCTCACAGGTTTCAAATTAAAGAATAAAGTTAATTAGGGTTTTCAATCTAGACCAAACCAGAAGCTCCAGCTAAAAAGGAAATCACAAAATTACCTAATCAAGAAGTCCTGACGATTTCCGGCGACCGTGAGCGACGAAGCTATGGTGGTCCACGCGCCTGTGGCAGCGCGTGAGGCGCGTGCGGTGACTCTAGTCGTAGCTAGAGGTCGGGAGTCTAGGGCTTTGATAGATCGTGAAGCCCTGATTGCATCCTTGGAGGCGGCGTAGCTCAATTTTGATCGAAGGAGACATATCGATCTTAGCAGAAGCTAAGACTCCGGCATAAGATGTGTACGGCGCTTTCCGGCATCGGCAGTCAACAGGGATTCAAGGTTTAGAGGTCCGGCGGGTTCTGAGTCGAGAAGTGATGGCGGTGTGGTGAGCTGATGGCCGGAAATCAAGGAAAGCCAACGAGCAGTGGCGTCGCTGCTTTGAGGAACCTGTGCGGAGGCTGGAGGCGATGCATGGGTGCGGTAAGGCTCGGGTTATGGTCAGGTTTTGGTGCGGCGTTGACTGGTGGAGGCGATGTGGTGAGGTGGTGGCCGGAGCTGGGGTCTCCGGTGGTGGCAAAGAGCGAAGATGAGAAAGAGAGGTCGGGCTTGGGTCGGATTTAGGTATTGAGTTGATTGGTGGTGGTTGTTTTGTGAGATGGTGGCTGGACGCTGTGTTTCCGGCGGTGGCAGAGAGGGAGGACGAGAGAGTGAGAGGTCGGGGAGAGAGAGGACGCGGCTGCAAGGGAGAGAGGAAGAGAAATGAGGCTAGGGTTTTCCCAATTTTATATTTATACTCATGTTTGTGAAACACCCATTTTGCCCTTGCGACGAATTTCGAAACTCTTCTAGCTAATTGCTTTCGGTTTTGGGCTCGTAACTTTTCTTTTACTCATTTTTCATCGAAAATTTCCTAAATTACTTCTCGAATTCGTCCTAGGCCCAAAACTCGATTTCATAAAAACCCAAAATCCAAAACTTTGTCACAACTCGACGTATCATCTTCGAAACTTCAACAAACGGTCGCCTCACTAAACTTTTGTAACCTTCTAGGCCCAAATGAAAGAATCTCGGCCCAAACTTAAATCAATAGGCCCAATAGGTGGTCTCGACACCAAAACAATCTCTGAAAACGATTCCTTCACTTAAATCGCCTTGCGAAAAATCTTATTGGCGAAAAATTACCTTCGAAAATTAACTAAAATTTTTCAGGGGCTCACAACTTCCATACCTCAATCACTTTGTTTTAGTACTGCCTTCTTCCTCCTTCACTTCCCAGAAGCTCCAAATTTATCTACACTACATAGCTTCTCCACGCTCACAAAACTCTTTAATCAAATGTTAGGTCCATAATTACCTAGTAATTATTCCCCTAATCTTGCACTTTTGCTTAATATTTGTGTTGATTTATATATATTTATTATTTTTTCCTTACCATGCTAGGAAATGATGGAGAAGCATGGAAAAACACTAAAAAGTCAACTTTAGCACATTTTCCTACTCCGGCTAGGAGAAAGTGAGCTAGACAAGGAAGGAGGGGCAGAAGCCTGACCAAAAGAACTCCAAATGAGTTGAAACTTTCCAGATCCATTCTTGACATCCTAAGGATCATTTTGTATGAAGAATACAAGAGCTATTTTGGAGTGGAAGGTCATCAAAAGATCGATCCAATTTTCTGACTAAAAGACAAATACTGCAAAATAGAACCTGTAATGATTCCGGCAGAATTTCCGGCCAAACCACGGCAATCTAAGCTCTGAAATTTTATCAGGATAATCTACACTCTTGGAGGAACATTTGGTATGAAGAAGTCAAAGAAAAATTCCGAAGTATCGGTGGAGATTCAATTGAAGGAAGATAGGAGAAGAAAGTGCGCAAACGGACAAAAAAAGAAGTCAACGAAGGTCAACGCCGGATTCCGGACATTTCCTGCCAAGTTGGCCGGCCAAGAACATGTGTGGAGGACAAGAAAGAGCTGATTAGGATTAGAGACTTTAGGTGGGAAGACTTTAGGTCTAGGTTATTTTGAAATTCAAAATTTGAAAGATGACAAGTGGTCCCATTTTTACATCTTACACATTTATCTCCCATTTCTTACCTTGTTCCCTTACACAATGACCCTTCTACACTTATTTTTTTTCTTTTCCACCAAAATATCTATGGGCTTTATAGGTCATTTCTATGTGGAGTTAAAACTAGATCCACATTTTGTACTTACACATTTGTCAATCACATCTAGCCTTTCATTTCCTTTGATCTCCACCCTCCATTCATCACTTTTAGCCTATAAAAACACCCTCCCTTCATTTGGACGTTTTTCATCTTCTCTTCATACATCTCTTCACACATTTCTCTTAGTTTCTTAGCTTTAGTTCATAGTTTCTTAGCTTTGTGTAGAGATAGGTGTATAGCTTCTTGGGTTCTTGGTTTTTCCTTACCAAAACTGAAGTATCTATACACTTTTGATCAATCACAACTCTAGTTTCATATATTCAAGCCTTGTTCATCCTAGTTTTAAGAGATTTTGTGGAATTGTACGGTGTTTTTGGTTCCTTTCTCTTATTAGAAACCAAAGATACCATACTAGGAAGCATTTCTCACTTTGTTTTGCATCTTGGAGGGTAGAAAGTGTTCTTAGAGGTACGGTTTTGTTCTTTTTGGAATCAAACCCGTGGGTATTTCTTCCATTCTCTACTCTTCTCTCTCTTTACTTGATTGTAAGTACAAGATTTTGTACATGTTATTTGTTGGCATTCCCATACAAAGCTAGTGAAGTATATCATGACAATTCATCACTGAAGAAGCTGGAAAAGGGCCTAATACTGATCTTAGAGACGTTACAAGTAAATGCATCTCATGAGTCAGCATATGCATTGGGATTGCAACCTGTGTTGCAATCCTCGAGTCAGTCCTAGGTTTTAGGAAGTTTGTTTTCGGAAAGTATCTTTCTATTCTTAAGTTTTATTATCCAAAGATATTTTCCACCAGTTAAAATCATCCCTTTGAAGACCTAATTGATTTAGGTCTGTTTATTTTAATTGACAATCTTTTGTTAAAAAGATTTTTCCTAATAGGAATCAATTAGGGTTAGGCGCATTGATTGTACATGATTCTTTCTCCATATAATTCTGAAAATATGGTCTAGGTTTAGAGAGCTTTTAATTTGTGTAGATACCTCTACTAGCATGACTAGTTTGCTATCTCACCAAGCATAATTAACACCCTCTTTGGGACACCCACAAGCCATGGTGAGGCCCAACCACTACTTGCATCTTGTAGCCCTATGTTCAAGCTACGCTACGGTATCCGGAAGTCGCAAATCCGTCGCCGGAAAGCCACCTTTCCGGCCTTGCCAAGTTGCCTCCACAATATGCTTTTCTAGACTAGAATAGTGGGTTCTTGTCCCACATCTAAGAAAATGTAAAGGAGATGGCTTCCTTCACCTATAAAAGGAACTCTCCTCCCACAACTCAACACACTCCATTACAACACACTTTGTAATCATGTTAGGCCGCAAGGCTCAACACATACTAGTTAAGCTTTCAAGTGGACGTAGTCTCCCGCTAAGGCGGGAGGTGAACCACTATACTTCGCTTGTGTCATTCTCTTTCTCTATCTCTCTCACTAAAGCTAACTAGAGGCCCCACGGTCACTAACGTTAACATTGGCGCCGTCTGTGGGAAGCCAACACAAAGGCTTCGTCACCTACCATGAACTTTGACCCGAAAGTGTCGAGTCAACGCTCGTTCAACATCAAATTGGGACCGGTCAATGCTCGGTCAACGCCCGGCGGAGTCGGTCAACCCTCGGCGGGGTCGGTCAACGTCCGGCGGGCTCGGTCAACGCCCATCAGGGTCCGGTCAACGTCTGGTCAACGCTGACCAAGGTTAGTCAACGCTGAACCTTCAAAAAAAAAAAAAAAAAGGGGGCTGCAAAAATTCTATGGACACCCAGAAAACTTCTCTGGGCACCCCTCCAATTTTCAAATTTCTCGCCAGTTCCTACCAACTGCAGCTCCGTCCACCTTCGACTGACTCGTGGTCTCCATCAGGCTCCGCTCCGCCGAACTTAGTCAGCGGCATGACCAGGCCACCTCCGCCGACCCTCTGGTCATAACACAGCCTTCGCTACCCTAGCAATCTTCTTCCGGCGAGTCTTCCGCCGGACGGGTCTCCAGCCAGCAAGCTCCGCTGGCCAGCCTTCCGCTAAGACTTGCTGCAAGCTCCGCTCCGCTGGCAACCGGCCACCGCTAGCCTGCATCAGCCGGACAATCACCACCGAGCACCAAGTCCTCCGCTAGAGATAGCAGCCGGCACAAGCTCCGCCACAATTTCTGTCAGCGACACCGCCACACTCGGTAGGCGCTAACACCAAACTTGAACCAACTTGTCAGCGGCACCGCCCACTGATATCAGCGGCACCGCCGAACAGCCCACCCCCAAACATGGCACTGCTAAACTCCAATCACATCTAATACCAACAAAAGCACACCTAATCTAATCAACGCTGTCTCTGCCGAGCTTCAGAGCTAAGCAAATGCTCCGCTCCGCCACGCTGGCTAAGCTCCACCAACCAAACGATCCGCCGACCAGGAACTCCACTCAAGAGCCCCGAGCTCCGCTGATAGGCAGCGCTCCGCCAACAGCAAGCTTGACCGCTACCAGGCTTACCGCCGAACGAGCTCCGCCAGCTAAGGCTTCACCGCTCCGCCAGAGCTACCGCCGGCAAAGCTTTCTCCGCCAAACTCCCTCCTCTCAAATCACTGTCCAAGGCCATCCTCAGCTAGCCAGGCCTCTGTCGAGCAAAACCTCCGCTAGGCAAGAGCTTCGCTCCGCCGAGATGCTCCGCTGGCCAAAACCTCCGCTGACTAAGAGCTTCACTGTCCAAGCTTCTCTGCGGAGCTGTCACCGCTGGGCAGACCACTGGACACCAGTAATTGCACACGGCTCTGGCAACCGCTGGGCACGGCGTCGCAAACCGCTGAGCATGGCTCCGCTGAGTTCCGAATCTCCGCCGACCTCTGAGTGTCAGCCGAACATCGATCTTCCGCTGAGCTCAGGTGTCCAATCACCGCTGTCTCCGCCGAGCCCCAAGTGAGCACAATGCTCCGCTCCGCTGGCCAACCTCCGCTGACCCGAGCTTCCTCCGCTAAGCCACCGCTAGCAACAAATCTCATGCTCATCCGCTAGTCATCATCTGTACCCGCTGCAAATAATAGAACCCAACACACCTAGATTTGCTCTGGGCACCCATACCTATTTCTGATCAACATCGACCAAATCTGGTCAGCTACAGGCACTGAAGTATTCTCAGCAAAGCACAGCTGCGTTGACCGCTAGACTCATCTTCTGTTCTTCTCCGAGCATCCAATCTGAGTTTCTTGATGCAAACAGTGAGGCGAAAGTGGTGAAACCTCTCACCAAAAGAGAGAAAAATAAAGCTAAGCCTCTCACCTTACTGATACGATAGCTATGCCTATTATACTATAATAGTCTAAAGCATATATATAATATGTTCTCATTGCTTGCTACACGTCCTTGCCCAAGCACATATATTATATTATAATTTCTTGCAAAAGTGGGTGACTTACTATGTGCAGCACATGTGAACGTCTGAGGGCACATGCCATGCATTTAAAATCGATAGCTTTATGATATACATGCATATGCATATATATGTACACATTATAAGCCCATCTGATAGGCATGTCTCCATGAGACCATGACAATTGCATGTCCAATTGTACTCACAGTACGCATCCATGCTTATAAAGCCTATTGCTCATAATATTGTCATACATCGGTACATGGCTATTCTGTTCTACATGTGGAATCATTAGTGACCTTGGCAATTGTCAAAAGCATAATCATTAAACATGTCCACTATTTCCTACCTGTGCAACGCACACAACCACATAACTATATAAACAAACTTGCCATATGCACATTCAGTTTTTTTTTTATATTTCAAAAGCTGACAAAAGGCTCATGCTTGTGACCATATAGTTTCTGGACGCTAACTTATAGACGCTGGTATAGGCCATTGCATGCTTATATCAAAGTGATTTTTGTCACTAGGGCCATGTACATTTACATATAAATGCTGCCGTCACGTCCATGCTTCAAGTGGACATTCAAAATACAAATATATGCATGTTATTTGCCATCAAACACTACATTTGCTTATACACTTTGCTTACAATCTTATCAAAGTACATATGCAAATTATTGATGTTGATTTTACAAATCCACATATTAATCATATATTTTGTTGCAAGGAAATCTCTATTTCTATCGAGCATTCAACCGCAACTACGAGTTGACGGACATTATCGGAGTACTTTATCCGCCACAAGCAATGGACCTTCATGCTCGGCCAACTCCACTAGCCTCCAAATCGGCATAAGATAAGTAACTATATCTTATCTTTTACGCTCTTTCAATTTGAGCTACCGCCATGCCAATACCATGCTTTTACTACTTCTAAGCATGCTTATAGAATATCACACTTGATATATCTTTACATGCTTCCATAACTTTTAAGCATGCCTACAACATTTCGTAGATTTGGCAACATTTTCTAGGTCTCACATGCTAGATATGCCATGCTTCACATACCGATCTCAATGATCCTTAAAGCATATCTACAAAAGTGCAAAAATTATATTAGCATCCACATTACAAGTACATGCTATACACATATGCCATGCTTCTATTTTAATTGCAACTCAATTAAATAAACATGCGACACTTAACAAAATATTATTACTTGCTCTATGTGTTTATCATTTTTCATAGACCAACCGCCAAGCGGTAAGGCAACGCCTCATAATGACAATGACCGCTATGCGGCATTGCAGTCAAGTTTCTCCTCCGAGAAATAGTAAAGGGACTAGTTAACACAGCCTACGGCAGACATTGATCCGGCAGTTAACCCCGACGCTTGGGTACCAAAGATTGGGCTCGCTACCCAACACCCTCTGCTCCGCGCAGCACCCCTCATCAAACAATTTTCCGACCATCCGGAGGTCTATAGCCAGGAGTAGGGGACTCCTCGCAGGGCCTGGCAGGGGCCCACCCGAAATGGGAAAAGCGTTCGCTCCAACCAATTCTAGATGGACGACGCACTCGCACTAATTATGCTTGATATACGGCACAAAGCTACGCTTTGGTATCAACCCGCAAGAACACCCTCCTTGACTGGGGACTTCGGGGACTTGTACATACAGCCCAGCATAATTAGCAACGGTCACGCTCATGCCTCAGGGCATCACCTCGAGCTACCCGTTAATGCGCCGCCGAACTTTTCGCTCTAGCCTCAGCGGCAACCGCCGAGCTTTCGCACCGCCGAGCTTTCGCGCTTGTGCCTCAGCGGCACCGCAGAACTTTTCGCGCTCGTCCCTCAGCGGCACCGCCGAACATTTCGCGCTCGTGCCTCAGCGGCACCGCCGATCTTTTCGCGCTCGTGCCTCAGAGGCACCGCCGAGCTTTCACGCTCTCGCCTCAGCGACAACCTCCAGGCTTTCGCGCTCGTGCCTCAGCGGCACCGCCGAGCTTTCACGCTCTCTCCTCAGCGGCAACCTCCAGGCTTTCGCGCTCGTGCCTCAGCGGCACCACCGAGCTTTCGCGCTCGTACCTCAGCGGCACCCCGAGCTTCCGCTCACGAGCTTACCGCTCATGCCTTCGCGGCACCCCGAGCTTCCGCTCATGCCTTCCCGGCACCACGAGCTTCCGCTCACGAGCTCACCGATCACGCCTTCCCGGCACCACGAGCTTCCGCTCACGAGCTCACCGCTCATGCCTTCGCGGCACCCCGAGCTTCCGCTTACGAGCTCACCGCTCACACCTTCCCGGCACCACGAGCTTCCGCTCACGAGCTTACCGCTCATACCTTCGCGGCACCCCGAGCTTCCGCTCATGCCTTCCCGGTACCATGAGCTTCCGCTCACGAGCTCACCGCTCACGCCTTCCCGGCACCACGAGCTTCCGCTCACGAGCTCACCGCTCATGCCTTCGCGGCACCCCCAGCTTCCGCTCATGCCTTCCCGGCACCACGAGCTTCCGCTCACGAGCTCACCGCTCACGCCTTCCTGGCACCACGAGCTTCCGCTCACGAGCTTACCGCTCATGCCTTCGCGGCACCCCGAGCTTCCGCTCATGCCTTCCCGGCACCACGAGCTTCCGCTCACGAGCTCACCGCTTACGCCTTCCCGGCACCACGAGATTCCGCTCACGAGCTTACCGCTCATGCCTTCACGGCACCCCGAGCTTCCGCTCACGAGCTCACCGCTCACGCTTTCCCGGCACCACGAGCTTCCGCTCACGAGCTCACCGCTCACGCCTTCCCGGCACCCTTTAGCTTCCGCTCATGCCTTTCCGGCAACCCACGAGCTCCCCGCTCATGCCTCTCCGGAAACCCACGAGCTTCCCGCTCATGCCTTCCCGGCACCCCGAGCTTTCGTTCATGCCTTCCGGGCAACCCACGAGTTTCCCACTCATGCCTTCCCGGCACCACGAGCTTCCCGCTCATGCCTTCCCGGCACCCCGAGCTTTCGCCCATGCCTTCCCAGCAACCCACGAGCTTCCCGCTCATGCCTTCCCGGCACCCCAAGCTTTCGCTCATGCCTTCCCGGCAACCCACGAGCTTCCCGCTCATGCCTTCCCGGCACCCCGAGCTTCTGCTCATGCCTTCCCGGCAACCCTTGAGCTTCCCGCTCATGCCTTCCCGGCAACCCTTGAGCTTCCCGCTCATGCCTTCCCGGCAACCCTTGAGCTTCCCGCTCATGCCTTCCCGGTAACCCACGAGCTCCCCGCTCATGCCTTCCCGGCAACCCACGAGCTCCCCGCTCATGCCTTCCCGGCAACCCACGAGCTCCCCGCTCATGCCTTCCCGGCAACCCACGAGCTCCCCGCTCATGCCTTCCCGGCAACCCACGAGTTCCCCGCTCATGCCGTCCCGGCAACCCCGAGTTTCCCGCTCATGCCTTCCCGGCAACCCCGAGTTTCCCGCTCACGAGCTTTCCGCTCATGCCTTCCCGGCAATCCTCGAGCTTTACGCTCATGTCTACTCGACACACCACACGTTAATGGAACATTGAATTTTTCTACCATTTGTCGTTTACCGAACGCGACAAATCAAATTCTTTTCGTGTTCCATTAATACGAGCGACAACCAAACAAACACAAGCGTTCACGTATTCATCATTCCCGAATTACAAACGCTTACCTTCGCACCGCTCATGACACTTACATTCATCATATTCAATACATACACTCACACGACCATACGCGTTCTCGAGTTTGTACGCCATAATCGATCGTACTCGGCACCATTCGCGTATATGCATCAACATGTATCACGCACCTCATACGTTTATATATGCCAACGCATATCCATACAACTCACCTTTGTTTCCCAATGCAACGAGCATTCTACGTATGCCTGTTTTTTGTCTTTGTTGTGCAGGTTAACGAGTCCCTTCTTGCTTACGGAGTTCGGGGACTTGTAGGGGCTCCGTACCGCCCGGTTACTTATGCTTGGTGACATCATGTGTATAACTCCCCAACCAAGAAGCTCCTCTTACTTGGGGACTTCGGGGACTTGTAGATACCTCTACTAGCATGACTAGTTTGCTATCTCACCAAGCATAATTAACACCCTCTTTGGGACACCCACAAGCCATGGTGAGGCCCAACCACTACTTGCATCTTGTAGCCCTATGTTCAAGCTACGCTACGGTATCCGGAAGTCGCAAATCCGTCGCCGGAAAGTCACCTTTCCGGCCTTGCCAAGTTGCCTTCACAATATGATTTTCTAGACTAGAATAGTGGGTTCTTGTCCCACATCTAAGAAAATGTAAAGGAGATGGCTTCCTTCACCTATAAAAGGAACTCTCCTCCTACAACTCAACACACTCCATTACAACACACTTTGTAATCATGTTAGGCCGCAAGGCTCAACACACACTAGTTAAGCTTTCAAGTGCACGTAGTCTCCCGCTAAGGCGGAAGGTGAACCACTATACTTTGCTTGTGTCATTCTCTTTCTCTCTCTCTCTCTCTCTCTCACTAAAACTAACTAGAGGCCCCTCGGTCACTAACGTTAACAATTTGCATATCATATCAATTTGCATGTGATTGATGCATATGTTGTGGGTCTAAACTCTCCAATTCAAATAGTGTTTAAGGAAAGGAGTTTAGGAAATCTTATCTGCATTTAGAATTGTTTTGAATACATATCAGATAAAAGATTGTGATTGTATATTGTTTTGAAAAACATTTCCATGTTTATCTCAATCGGTGTTTAATGTGATTGGATTGAGGGGGAGTCTTTATCTTCTATAAAAGGTTTGGAAACTGCATTGTGGCAGTTAGAGTTTTCTGATTGAGAATTTTAATTGTGCTGCATAGTCTGCACTAACTGTTTTACAAAACTCTCATTGTTTTTTTGATTGATTGATCATACTGCTTGTTCACTGCATTCATCACTTGCATATGTGACTGAGATCAGTGAGGCTTCAAGGCAAGATTGAATCTGAAGGCGTGTCCAGATTTCTTCATCTATACAGATTCTTCATAGTTGTTTAGAATAGGTCTTTTACAGTTGTGAGCAAGTTAGCATTGTTGCTAGTCAATGTGGTTGTGTTGAATACCACTACTTGTGATCTGTAACGATTTGATTCAGATTGGATTTGATTCTCGTGTTGGCTACGTTAAAAGCCACGCAGTGAAGTTTCCTCAGTGGAGAGGTTTACACTGCGTCAGCAATTCTTGTGTTCTTTTATTTGTGTTGTTGCTTGTTTGAATAACTGTCATTACTCAAACTCTATCAATTTTGTTCCATCCGGTAATTACATTGATGCTTTACAAGTTTATGGCTTTAGTTTATGTAGCTATGGGTTGTGAGTAGAATAAATATGGGGCTAGGGCAAACTTTTGTATAAAACAATGTGATGCCTTGTTTTTGATAAATATGCATGTTTTGAATCATTTAGCTACTTTACTTTAATGCTTTATTACATATGTTTTTGGATTTGTCACCTAGAAGCATGTTGTAGGAATTAATGGAATCAGAAACTTAAGGTTGACAATCTTTTGTAACCGAGAAGCATGTGTAGCTAATAGAATGGTGGTCTAGCTTATTCTTACGGGAAGAACTAGATTGCTTGGGTTTCTTACCTTAAAATTAATGCTTGGTTCCCTGAGTTTAAGAGTCGAGAGGCCTTAAGCTTGAGGCATCAAAGCCCTTTTATGTTTTAGCGAATGTAAATAGGACAAAGGTTACGTAATCTAGCTTTGCTTTAGCGACATGGTTAGGTTGCATAATTAGTTGGTAGCTTGGTTTCTCTAGCGAAAACCGAGGGGGAATTTATCAAAGAATGTTGTTATTTGAAAATGGGTTACATTATATGCATGAGGGAGGCTAGGTGCAAAAACCTATCCTCCTATTTATCTCATTGATCAAAGTCTTTATTTTTTCTATTAGCTTAGTTTACTTGATAAACAACTAAAACCAACCTTGCCGTTCACTACCATAATTGTTAATACCATCCTTGCAATCTTTAGCTTCCTAAGGGCTAAGGTTGTGAACTTGTATAAAGATAGACTCGCATATGTTTTTCTAGGCTTTCTTGCGGAAATCTAGCTAGGTTTGAGTTCCCCCCAATCCGTTGGGTACGATACTCTTCACTTTCCTATATTAAAACTTGATCTCCTACACTTGGGAGTAGGGAACATCATCACACAAATTTTCACATATTTTCATACTCGTGATGCGACCAACAAGTTTTTGGCGCCGTTGCCGGGGATTGAGGTAGAACTCAATCCCTAGCTAATAGGTTGCCGTAGGACTAGAGAATCTGTGTAGTTTATCTTTACTTTATTTTGTTAGGTTTTGTGGTAGTTTTCTTATTTTCAAATTTGTTTAAGTACTTTGGGTAAGCAGATGGTAAATTGTGGTAAGAGAGACTAACTTGAGCATGTCAAATAAAAAAAAAAAAAAGTATTTCCTATTTACTATTTGTTTATTACTTATTGCAAGTTCACCTTTTAGTATGTTGAAATTTGCTGTTGAAAGTAAAAAGTTGTAATTGCGGTAAAATTGGACTAATTGGAGCATATTGTACTTGTGAAAGTTGTCTTAATTACTCATTCTTTTTACTTAAAACATGTACCAATTTCGCTTTTAGCTTGTAAGTTTAAAATTTCTTTGAATTTGTCAAGGTATTTTAATTTCACTTCTTTAAGGTTTGAATTTAATTAGAACTTGCAGAGTAGGATTTTATCTTTGCACCGTCGAGTTTATTCACTCTTTACAAGTAGGCTCATCTGATTGAATTAATTAATGAGTTACCGAAAAGTTGAGTGTTAGACAACACCGAAAGATGGATTCCTATTCCGCTTTTAAGTAAAATAGATCGAGGTTTCACCTTTGTGACCGATTGGTTCATCACTTTTCACCACTAGGCTCACCTTAAGAAGGCGATGTCTAGGTAAGAGGCTAGGGATTTATCCCGGGTGTTGTGTTGTGTACTAAGTGAGCCTCGCTCTAACAAAGCAGCACCTACTCTTACATGGTCATACTTCGATAAGAGTTACCGAAAGTTTAAAGTGTTGAACTTTGCGCTTAAGTTTGGAACTACGCCAAACGTTGCACTTAGCTTGGAACTACGCCAAATTTGAAATTCTTCTCCCATTTGCTTTTCTACTTACAAGTTCTTGTTAAATTCTTGTTCTCTTAGAAGCGCTATTAAAGTTCTTTCGATAAAGGAAGGGAGGTTGAAAATAAACAAGTTTTTGAGCAAATTGTACATATTTGGGTAAAAAGCGTAAATAGTTAAGCAAGCTCCAACAATTGCAATTTGTAAAAGTTAGAAAGATTTGTGCATTTACTCTTTTTAAGTGTGCTAATCTGTGTAGTTTCTTGTATTCTTATTTACTAACACTTTTGACTTGTGTGATTCATAGGTGTATATGACTTTGTCCCCTCAATTTGGAAGTGGTTTACACACCGTTCTAGAGCCTAATGATCAAGAGACACCGCAAGGGCAATCACTTAAGCTCACGACCCCTTCTTCATCTACTATCTATTCTAATCCGTTGGTTCAATCATCCGAGGAAGTTTCAAGTAGTTCAAGTGATAATTCGGAGAAATGGAGTCCGGTTCTAGTTGTTAATAATCTAGTCACCTTGGTGCAAGAATAAGTGCCACTTCCTTTTCCACAAGTGGTGTATCAAGAGAATGCTTTGAGTAGGAAAGAGAAGAAATCCATGGAGTGTTTTGATGTATTCAAGAAGGTGGAGGTCAATATTCCTCTTCTTGATGCAATCAAGACCATTCCTACATATGCTAAATTTCTCAAGGACTTGTGCACTCACAAGCGGTATAAGAATAAATTGAAGAAGGATGATAAAGTGTGCTTGAATGAGAGAATTAGTGCCATACTTCAAAGGAAGTTACCTCCCAAGCTCAAGGATCCGGGATCTTTTACTATTCCTTGCAAGATTGGTGAGAGGCCATTTGAGAAGACACTTATGGATTTGGGGGCTAGTATTAATTTGATGCCTTATGGAGTTTACAAGGAGCTTGGGTTAAGCGACATCAAGCCTATCCAAATTTCTCTCCAACTAGCCGATAGAAGTGTGGTGTATCCGAGAGGAGTCGTGGAGGATGACTTAGTGCAAGTCGATGAATTGGTCATACCGGCCGATTTCATTATTCTTGACATGGAGGAAGTCTACCAAGATGATCAGCCTATCATCTTTGGTAGAGCTTTTATGGCCACGGCGGGGACAAAAATTGTCGTGAAGTTGGGCTTACTTACCATGACGATGTATGATACAACAATCGGCTTTAAGATATTCGATGAATTGAGGAAGCCCATGAGACTCCAAAAAGTCTATTCTATTGAAGTAGAGGACAAGATTGATGACTTGGTGGAACACACTTTTCATGAGACTTCATCAAGTGATACCTTAGAAGCGGCATTAGCACACTTTGGGATGAATTTTTATGAAGAAAGTACTATAGAGGCGGTGGAACAACTTGATTCTTATCTTCCCATGGGTAAACCGACACTTAAGGATGGTTACTACACAAGGCATGAGGCTAATGAGGTGCATGCCTCTAACACTTCTCTCTCCATTGATTCCACTCCTCCAATTACAAGTTCTACTTCTATTGAGTTGAAGGTTCTTCCTTCAGATTTGAAGTATGTCTATATTGATGATGCACGTACTTTGCCTCTCATAATCTCTTCAAGTCTATCACACGAGCAAGAGTCCATACTTCTTGATGTCCTTAGGAGGCATAAGGGTGCTTTTGGGTGGAAGATTAATGACATAAAAGGGTTGAGTCCTACCATTTTTATGCATCATATCTACATGGAAGATCAAGCTAGACCTAGAAGGAAGCTACAAAGAAGACTCAATCCGAATATGGGAGAGGTTATCAAGAAAGAAATCCTTAAGCTCTTAGATTGTGGCGTCATTTACCCAATCTCGGACTCCAAGTGGGTATCTCCTAGTCAAGTTGTTCCTAAGAAAGGTGGTATGACCGTGGTTGAAAATGAAAGGGGTGAATTGGTTCCGCAAAGAGTGGCCGACACATGGAGGGTATGTGTTGATTATAGAAAGTTGAATGCCGCCACTCGCAAAGATCATTTACTATTACCTTATTTCATGGACCAAATGCTTGAGAGACTTGTGGGGCATTCTTATTATTGCTTCTTGGTCGGTTATAGTGGTTATAATCAAGTTCCAATTGCTCCTGATGACCAAGAGAAGACCAGTTTTACAGGTACATATGGCACTTATGCATACCGGCAGATGCCATTTGGCCTTTGTAATGCACCCGCCACTTTCCAACAGTGTATGATGGCAATTTTTTCTGACATGGTAGAAAAGTTTTGGAAGTATTCATGGATGACTTCTCCGTGTTTGGTGAGAGTTTTGAAGAGTGCCTTGACCATCTTTCTCATGTCTTGATGAGGTGTGAAGAGAGTAACCTTGTGCTTAATTGGGAAAAGTGCCATCTAATGGTGCAAAAGGGGATTGTTCTTGGTCACATGATCTCATCCGAGGGCATTGAAGTTGACAAGGCTAAGATTGAAGTAATTGAGAAGTTACCACCTCCTACTAATGTCAAGGGTGTAAGAAGCTTTCTAGGGCATCAAACACATGTACATCATGTTCCAATAGAAATCACAGGGCGAAAGAGAAAGAGAGACTACATCGGTTTCCAATCTTCATTCTTGCTAGCATAGGAAGGCATCTGACACTGAAACAAATCGTTTACGTTATCAATACCAAACTGATGAATTGAAAAAGGAGAGTAGAAATGTATTTACCTTTCAAGGTAATCGTGGGAGAAGAAGAGCGAAGAATCGGTGAGAATGGAGGGTTTCCCATTTTTGTCATTGAGAGGGAGAGTCAAGCCCTCCCTATCACTGTCTCCACCTTTCTTTGGATCATGCACAGGCTGCCACAACCTCCCCACCTCTCTCTGGATCAAACATGCGCTGCCACAACAGAAGCAGGGTTGTAGATAGGTCGAGAGGAAATTCCCGTAAAAGCGCACACAAGGCAACCAATTGAAAAATCAGAGAGAATGCAGGGACAAAAAAGTCAGGTCACTGTTTTTTTTTTTTTTTTTTTTTTTTTTTTAGAGGAGGAAAAGAAGATTACAAACATAAACATCTAGTACAACCCGACCTAAACTTATCAAAATTAAAGGCAGAAAGAGCAGAAAGAGGGAGCTTGTTAGACCAAGTCACCAGCGTGCTAGAGGAGTGACCAATACTGGCTATTTTATCTGCAATGAAGTTAGCTTCTCACGGGACAAAATTGAAGGTGATTTCTTCAAATTGGCTTGCCAAGAAGGCAATGTCTTTGATGAGGATTCGAAGACGCCAAGGAACAGAGCATTTTTTGTTGATGGCATCGATGATCAATCTCGAGTCACCTTCTGCTTCAAGCTTCTTGATATTAAGAGTGAGGGCATGATAAAGGCCCTCAGGAACTGCAATACCTTCAGCTACTGGAATAGAGGAACAATTGATGGATCTCAAGCCCGCAAAAATTGGGGAGGCATCATGATCTCTTAAGACAAAACCAATAGCTGCTTGTTTGTTGCTGAGGACAGAACCATCAAAATTGAGCTTTAGATAGCTCGGCTTGGGAGCAGACCATTGAATGATGCCATATTGAGATGGAGGAGCCTGAGTCTGGGTTGGATTGTTGGATCTGTAATCATGTTCATTGGTTACAGCAAAGTGGACAATCACAGAAGGAATGGTTGTCTTCTGCCTAAAAATGTGATCATTTCTTACTTCCCAAATCTTCCAGTAAATCATAATAACATTCTCCGTAAAAGGTTTATCATAACCTTTTTTAAACCAAGAATCAAACCAATTATCAAAGCAAGGAAAATTCACACAATTTATGCCAGCAGTCTGCCAACCTCTCGAAGTAAACGGGCAGGAAAAGAAGAGGTGATTGATATCCTCATCCCTTTGCCTACAGAGAGGGCAGGAAGTATACAAACCACTAGAAAATCTAGCTATTCTTACTTTGGTTTTCAGTCGACCTCTGGCCAAAAGCCAAGCAAAGATCTTAGCCTTAGGGGGTATATTAAGTTTCCAAATCGCATTCAAGATTTTCTGTCAGGTCACTGTTCTTAAGCTACAGTACAACCCTTCCTTTAATATAGATATAATTTTATTCCTAAGAGCAGGTCCACCGTGGCCTTTTTAGGATGGTCACGAACTGGACCTTACCCCAGAAAGGGCAAAAAAATAAATAAATAAATAAATAAATAAAATTTATACTACAGAAATGTAGGCCGACCTATTGGAGACCTGGGTCTCGAGCTGAGGCAGAAGGCAGACCAAGGGCTTTTGAGCAACTCCACTCATGGCATTTCTGCAATCCCACCATGTCATGAAGTGACCCAGGTTGCTGGAAATTGTACAGGTCCAGGGAAGCCCATTGTCAGACTGGCCCAGGTCACGACTCAGGTCGGGAAAGTGACCCATGTTGCTTGGGCTCCAGCGTGGCCCAAAATTAAAAATGTTGACGTCAGGCAGGTCGCCCCAATGCAGACGCGATCTTGCTAACGCGCAATCTCTTGTCGTCTAGCGCGGACAGAAAACATGGCCACATGGAAGCTAGCTGTTGGGCAATTTGAAATTTTGAAACCACCGGTCATGAAATCTTGACAGTTGGTTTCAATTAATGATCAGATCTTACAGTAATCAATTAATATCTATGTATAATGGAATGAAACGATAAAAAAAATGCTAAAAAATTCCCTACCAACTATTTTACCTCCCACACCAAAAAAAAATTTCTTTCATATTCCACAAAATTTTTTCTTCCTCCTCCTAATAACTTTCATCTTCCAAATTTTTTTTATTCAAAGGTTCTGAATCCAGTACGAGATGGGAGCCTTTGAAAGACATTCAAATGTGCAAGTCTTGGAAATTTGTTAGCCAAAATCTGACTTCAGGCAAAGATCAATGGAAAGAAGATCTATGGGAGGACGTTCGCAAAAACTATGTCGAAAATTGGAGTGGAAGTGTCCGATCAATTCGAGCTGCTGTGGGGAGGTGGAATTTGAAGGTAGAACTCTATGTTTGCCATTGTTCATTAAGGAAGCTCGTTATTGGTACAAGAGCGGTTTGATTGTGATTCATGAGGTATTAATTTTTTGTATGACACGAATATGAATTTTTTATTTTTTTATTTTAAATTAAAATTTAAACTGATTGCATTGAACTACTGCAGATATTGCTAATCCAAATAATGAATTGTTGGCTGATGCTGGAGTCATTGATGATATCAAGGTCGTTATAAGCACTTTCACAAGATTGCAAGTTAGTTTCGCTCTTAGAATCTGTAACATAGTAGCACATCGTCTCGCTAGTTTAGCTTTTGAGAATAGTCACATATCATCTTGGTCTGATCATGCCCCAGATTGCATTCTAGCTGTTCTTCAATTTTTTGAAGGCATAATGAATCAACCACGACGGTTGAGATATTACATCCACCAAACCAGACATAAACATAGGCCTACACCTATTATGGTACACACACTATTTCAAAAGACAATAAAGCACAAACTAACAAAAGAACCTGCGCCTTCAAAGGGACCTATAGACTATACTATTCTTCTCTCGCCGAGCATGCAGTTGTGGTACGAAAGTTAAATAGCACTTTTAAAAAGGCACATAGAAAACCTTCAGCTAGGATAAACTAGGCATCTCCATAAAGACTAAGCCAGAACTATCTCCTTTCCCTTAGGGTTGGAGCTCTCAGAATCACTAGGAAAACTAAAGGTTAGACCCTTCACCTTCTTCGTACGCTACACGACATCTTTCTTCTTCTTGTTCTTCTTAGGAGCCTCTGCTGACACACTCACCATTGTCAATTCCATACTAGCCGCATCAATGTTCAATCTACCCACAACTAAACTCAAACCTGTCTTTTCAGGAATGACTCCAACACATCTTCCCTCTACCTTTGTCACCCACTCAACCTTGGTGGAGAAGCTACATTCTCATTAATCTCTCGACTAGCTACTTTCTTTGGAGCTTTGGGAATAGAAATACCTTTGGTCAAAATTCTCGAAACAGAAATGACTTGGGCCTTCAAAATCAAAGCCTGCCCAACATCAAAAACTGGCCCAGTCACGGCCAGTTGCCCGCTCCATCCTGCATTAGTCTCCAAGGTCCCTGCCACATCATCCTTAACCATCTCAGGCCCAGTTGCAATAACCCTGGCTACCTCTGGTCTAGGGTTTCGGCCTTGTGCGGATGAGCTTTAATTCGATGACCTTACCACCAAGGTAACGGCTCACCTCGCCACGCAGGCGGAATATCGACGGCTAAACATGCTTGCAATATAAATATCACAACCACGT
This sequence comes from Rosa rugosa, assembly GCF_958449725.1. Classification (NCBI taxonomy): domain Eukaryota; kingdom Viridiplantae; phylum Streptophyta; class Magnoliopsida; order Rosales; family Rosaceae; genus Rosa; species Rosa rugosa. Next base: position 33,379,941 of record NC_084826.1, read on the forward strand.
TATAATCTAAAATATGGTGAGATAAAAATCTTGTAATCATCTGAAGACATTCTTCTCCAAAAAGTCTCAACATTTTCACGAAATAGGAATGAATTTCATAATCCAACATTGAACCAAAATTCATAAATCGCAACTAAAATCAAACCAAGGCAAGTACAGAATATATATATATATATATATTTCTCAATTCAAGAATCAAGTTCAAATAAGGAAATCCGCTAAAGCAAATTCAAACCGAAAATCAAAATTCCAATAGAATGAGTAGTTATTTTAGGAAATAGAATTGCATGAAATTTAATTTAAATAAAAGTCTACTCTGTATACAATTATATTAGCCGCAGCCAATCAGCCATGTGTAAGGATCCTCATCAAGTAGTGATATGCTAAAAATAAGCACACAACTTAACCCTGCAAATGATAGTTGTTAGTATAGATAGAGCAAACATCATTCAAGCCGGGGATTGATGATACACATTGCAAGAAACGAAAATAACACTTAGAATATATGTATAGACAACGAAATTTTAAAACAAATCCTAGTCAAACACAAACAAGGAATCCAAAACAGAAACTAACTAGGAAACTAATTAGACACGAACTAAGAAACCAAATCAAACATGACGAACTCTAAAACACAAATACTAAAACGTACAAAACTAATTCTACCACTTAACAAAAGTCACGAAAAAAAAAATAAAATAAAAAACTAAAGCAAAATTTACAAAATCAAGGGGGGATTTTAGGGATTTTCAAAACGTACAAGTTAAAGAAAACAAAAACAATTTTAGGTTTTGAAAATCAGATGGAGGAAATATTAAAGGCACAAGAAATCCACCAACAAACAAGCTCAAACCAATTGCATGAAACCTAAATCCAATTACTAAGTCATAGAGAATGAAATCAATCAAGAACAAGTCATAATTAATGCAATCATTTTCCTTATTTTACTTCCCTTAATTACTTAGCAAGATGACCGCACCATTACTCAGCTTATTGAACATGCAATCAAGGTGTAGAATGCTACCCTATCAAAAACATATATAATGTGAACATGAACAATGCAAGAAGCGCACATGGAAGTTTGATTGATTATAAGATCCATCCTAGTATATAACGCTATCTAACATGCAATCTTAATTGTTTTGGTTTCAACTATTGTCCTATAGTTGTTGCTACACATGAATAAGGCTCAAAAAACGTTTAGGAGATTCATTAGCCAAATTCTAACTTCTAACATATGCATATAAGTCTATGTTGTACACCAAAAATCATAAACATATAAATTGATTATAAGATCCATCCTAGTATAGAACGCTATCTAACATGTAATCTTAATTGTTTTAGTTTCAACTATTGTCCTATAGTTGTTGCTACACATGAATAAGGCTCACAAATCGTTTAGGAGATTCATTAGCCAAATTATAACTTCGATCATATCCATATAAGTCTATGTTGTACACCAAATATCATAAACATATAAAAGATGTTATAAACACAAAACCAAACAATCATTCTCACAAATTGGCTTAGAAATCAAAAATTTCATATAACCGTTTTACATATTTGGGGCTTCAAACTTAGCCCCTAACGAAAAATAACTAGCCACACATGGTTTCGAAATCCAACAAAGAAATTATAACAGAATCATATACAAAATCAAAACCGTAGATAGAAGAGAGATGGCCACGGCTACACTTTAAAGATCTTCAAGGATACAAGATGATCTTCCAAGGATGGACAAGGTGATGGAGCTCACGGCAATGGATGATGGCGGATGGATGTGCAAGGCTTCTTTGAAATTTGAAGGTTGGAAATTGAATTATGAGAGCAAGGGCAGAGAGAACGAAAATTATGTGAAAGATGATAACTCTCTTTGACGTTGAAAGAGGGAATTTATATTGAGATGCCCTCCTTGCTATCTTGATTCAATGTTGCTTCAGTTTACCAACTCAAAGTAAGAATAGATTTCCTCTTGTATTTTCTGATTGGTCCACATATATTTGACCAATAAAATAGTGTCATGTCATCACAATTGCATCATCATCTCCAATTCGTATTCCATCTTGACTCTAGGGAGTTTGGACGTCATAGATACTTCTAGCTCCTTCTAGTTTTCATGGCAACAAGAAGATAGTATACAATCAGGAATCCTTGTTTGATATTTATTCTGTTTTCCATGTCAGATACATATTGCAACGCCATCTCCTTTGCACATGACGTTGGATACATCTTCTAGAAGCTTCATGAACGTTCTTCTGCTTTCTTGACTCCGTCAGATATCCTGGTATCATCAAGACTCCTCATGCCAACAGGTTTCCTAGTCCAACGAGGACTCTTTTGCCATCACTTTTTCCTAGAGTCTTCTAGAACCTTCTTGTCACGCCCCGATTTTTAAACATAATTAAAAAACAATATAACCCCGGAATTATACATGCGTGATGATTCAGCTATCAATACAAAATACCTGGAAAACTTTTTCCTTTTAAACCAATTACGTAATGATGCTCTGAACCCATAATGTCAATATATCCTCGCTCCTCATAGTCATATATTATACAAGTTTACGAATGAAATAATAAGTAAATTCTCCTCAGAGCTACTACAAAGTGCAAGTTTTAACAACGGTAAAGTCACAAAATTGGCTTTCTACAGTATAGCTGCAAATACAAGTTCTTAGCTAACCCTTCAACCACGATTTTCCTGACTTGCAGGATTAACCCCTACACCATCGAATAGTGCACTGGGTTGCCACACAACAAACCTGGTAAGCTTATGATATGAGTAACTCAAGTACAAAAACCTAAACAAGTCACACGAAAACAAGGAAACCCTTTCAACTCGAGAAAAAGGAACTCATACCATGATTCCGTGAAACAAAACACCATTCTTTTTCCAAAAGAAACAACACAAGTCACATCATGACCAAATCATATAAAGTGTTACCCAACACTTAACATATGAAAATCAGGACCATCTCGGTCAATAGAACCCAATGAAGCAACTCACGCAAGCAACACACACAAGCAACTCATGCAATGAATCCTTCCAAAACTTAACACATTTTCTCAAAAGGAAAACACAATAAGTCACCCCGTGACAAAATCATATAAATTGTTGCCCCAACAATTAAATATGGAAAATAAGTCCACCTTGGACAATAAAAGATAGAATCGCTGAAACTCCCTTTTAAAATACATACTCATGAGTCTCAAAACTCCTAGCTATCCCCCATGAGATACATTGGCAACAGACTAGAGCTCTAATTGGTCGTAACCACTCACCCGGCCAAAGGCGTGATGTCCCGATATACTTGCGTGAGGTCACTCCCAGCCACCCCTGATCCTCAAGTCACCCGACCTTCAGACCAAAACATTTAACAATGGTCACTCAAGACCAAAATGTTACTCAGCTCTCAAAGGAAACGCCACAACCCGTGACCCCAAATCCTCAGACCCTCGGTCGTCATATCAAAACATTAAGCAAGTCGCTCTGGACCCAAAATGTTAAAGCAATTCTCAAAGGAGATGTCACCACCCGTGACCTCCAAACCCTTGTTAAAGAACCTCATGCTAAAATCAAGACATTACCCATTCACATAAGGACTCACACAAAAACTTGACACTTTTCAAATAATAGAATTCACAATTCCCAATACATTGTCTCCCAAAAAGTCACATCTCAAAACAATAAAATAAAACCCATCATACAGACTGTTTAAATCACCTATCAATCCATAAAGATGTATATATATTCCACGTAAATACACACACACACACATATGTAGTCATTCACTCAAGAATGCCACTAATACCGACTATAGTTTGCAGTTAAATAAATAACTCTCAAAATGATGAGGTGACTTTGTTCGTAAATGAACATTGTGAGATTACTCACCTTTGAATCCTGCTGCGTCTTCTTAAAAAACCGAGATAACAAAATCACAGAGTAGCCATCCAAGACAACTTTGCCAAGTACCTAATCACATACGGTCTCATCTCAGTACACGAAACATAAAGCGATTAAAGTTTGAACCCCCATTTGAACTAAAACCCTGAAAGTAACCCCAATCGAGGCAGAACTTCATCCGAGACCACCCAAAGTCTCCGGAAAACTCCAAGGATTAGTATGACAAGACGACAAGTCGATCCAACGGTCAGATCCTCATGGATCGAAAATCGAGATAATCCAAACCGCTAAAAAAACCCTAACATGCTCAAACGATCTCCAAATTTACAAATCATATATCAAAATGCTCGTATTGACGAGTTGATGATTATGAAGTCAAAAAGTTCCCTAAACATATCCTAACGCGCCGCCACACGCCACCACAGGCCGCTGCATGTGCACCCCACGTGTCATTGTGCCAAACTCAGATCCAACTCAATCCGACTGTCCAACTTGAAAAGCTCAACACATGGATCAATTTTAATACTTGGGGTTTTGGCCGGTTCAGCCTAGATCGCCACCGCAAGCCAAAAATCACTGTTCACCTTGAGTTGCAGCTCTGCACTGAAAATCGATCAACCAAATAACCTCCAAGGATCGATAGAGGACGTTGCTACGAGCAAAACAAGACCGGTTTCAAGCCCCGCAGTCACAGAGATCGGAGAACCTATCGAGTCTGCCATCGCTCGACTTTGCCGCTTCGAACCGCCTTGCTCGGTGTGAATTAGCGCTAGAGGCCACTATAGGGAGGACCATAACAAGGAGAGGAATCGATCTGGGTTGGCTCTGTCGTCTGCAGTCGTCGGAGTAACGAGTTCTTGTGGTGACCTGAGAGGCGGGTCCCACAGCACCGCGACCCCGAGCCAATGAGAAACTGACATGTCACGAATGACATCCCGATAACTCATCAATCCGAAATCGCAAGGCCTTTTGGGTTTAGATTGTTAGTTTACAAAACACTTTCTTGGAAAAATCATTCTAGCAACCGAACAATATATCTTCTGTACATACTAGGGAAGTCTCAACTAAGTTTGGCACTATCGGCTGGGCCCCATCGGTACTCCCATGTACTATGCCATGGGCCGGGTTCACGACCCACCATGGCGGGGCTCATTTGGGATGCCACCCCGGGCACCCAGGGCTTTGGGCAAGGCCAGCACAGCCCAACTATTTACACAACAGGAGGACTGATATGGCATCAGAAGAACAACTAGTGTCCCACATCGAAGATGGGGGAGACTTCCTTTACATGCTCGAGTATAAAGGCATTAGCACAACCACCTTTTACGGGTAATAACTCCTTTTGTCCACTATTTACTTGATACGCATCTATATTAGTTTCTCATTCAAGCATCGGAGAGGCGTAAACCGTCCGGTACGGTTTACCCCTCTAAGCGTGTGTTATTGATACAGGATTTAGGAGTTGGATCGGTACCCCAGACGGTATAGCATTCTGTGTGAGGTACCCGGAGAAAGCCACCAGAAACATTGGCGCGCCAGATAGGGGCCTATCATGACTGAGCCGGAAGGAACGGCAGGAGAGGGTAGAAGTGTCACCCGGGCACTGATATTCTCTCCGGGTACTTCATCAGCAGAAGCGCCAGGTGTTGAAGAAATTCATGGTCTCGGATCCTTGGACCCGCATGTCCCGGACCAAGTGTCTCCGGTATCAGAATTGGAATCCATGCGGGCGGAGATAGCAGCCTTCAGGGAACAATCCAGGATCGATCGGGAACAACATAATACCGATAGGGAAACAAACCACCTTACGCAACAGAAGATGCAGGATCTGGAAGATGAAAACACAGCGCTGGCCCGAGCACTGGACCGGAGGCACCAGCACAACGAGGCGCTCACCCAGGCCCTGGCTAGAGCATCCCAACCAGCAACAGGCGTGAACGCTGCCCAGCGGGTAATCCAAGTACCGGTAGAATTATTCCCGGAAAGCTTGAGGCATCTACCACCACCACCGTTACCACAGCCAGTACCGAATATCCCCCCGGTAACCGACGCAAACACGGCATTACTTGTGCAAATGAGCAACTCTTTGCATGCTCTGCAGGCAAGGGTGCAGGCCACAGAAAACAGGGACACCTGGAGGGCCATGGCCACTTACGAGGACCGCCTGGGTCCTTTCACCCAACAGGTTAGAGGAGCCATTCGAGCGGATATGTCGAAGCCACTGAAGATTGACTACACGGGGGTTGGAGACCCCTACCAGCATCTACAGGCCTTCCGCTCGCAAACAAGCGCCAAGGGATATACGGATGAGGTGTGTTGTAATATGTTCCAGGAAACCTTGTCAGGGGAGGCTTTGAGTTGGTTCTACGAACTGCCGGTCGGTTCTGTAGGGAATTTCAAGGAGTTAGCTGACAAGTTTGTAGCTCGATTCATCTTACGCACCGATGGGATACACACACCAAAGGGCCTGTTAAAGGTCCAGCAGGGAGAGAATGAAACTTTGAAGTCTTTTGTAAATCGGTGGCAGGCGGCTACCGCCAAGTGCCGGGACCTTAATAAGGAACTGGCCGAGCTGGCTTTCAGGAGAGGCTTAAGGCGCGGAGAATTTCTCTATGGGATTAACCATAATCCTCCAGCCAACTACGACGAGCTGATGGCCACTGCCATCAGACACGCCCAGGCCGAATTCGAAACCTACGGGGACACCCCCAGACCAGAGCTAAGGGTGCCAACCCCGGCCTCAACTGTCAAGGATGAGCCACGAAAGAGGAAGTGGGCCCATAGTCATGACATGTCACCCCATACCTCGAGCAAAAGAAGCAAAGAGTCCTCATCCAGAACTAACAGTTATGGGACCACTCACCATCAGCGGGAGCCAAGGGTACAACAGGCCCCGCGAACACCACCACCCCCCCCCCCGGTATGAGGTGTTCACAATCCTTAACGCTTCATACGAGACTATTTGGAACGAAAGTAAGGATGAGATACCGGGCCCACCCCCAAGGAAGTTCCCGAAGAGTAAACTTACCCAGCAAGATACCGGAAAGTTCTGCACTTATCATGAGGATGCCGGACACAATACCAATCTCTGTGTTGCTTTAAAAAATACTATCGAGTCCCTTATCCAGAGGGGCAAGCTCCAACGGTACCTGCCTGCTAAGGAGATAGGAGCGGTGGACGTGTACGGCCAAATCTTCACGATCCACGGTGGGGGCCCGAAGGAATTACATCCCCAGAGGAAGAGGCGAAATTCTAGTTTCGGTCATCCGGAAGTTTTCAACTTCCACAAGGCCCCGCGGCAAGACGGTGGTACCGGATGGACATCGGTGACATTCCTGCAGGAGGAGGAAGCCGATCTGAAGATGCCCCATGATGATCCCTTCTTAATCACGCTCCAAATGGACCATTATATAATGTCCCGGGTGCTCGTGGACACCGGGGCCTCAGTTAACGTATTATTTCGCGATGCGTACAAAGCTTTGAACAGAGGGAGAGCCAAGCTGTCGCAGGATAATGAACCCCTCATTAGCTTTTCAGGGGATATCATCCAACCACTCGGATCAGATTACCTATCGATCACGGTAGGCGAAAGCCCAAATTGTTCAACCATCAAAACAGAGTTCATCGTGGTGGACTGCGTCTCATCCTATAATGCTATCCTAGGCCGACCGGCACTTTGGCGTCTGAAAACCTTCATTGCAGGTCACATGCTGATGATGAAAGTGCCAACCCCGGTCGGCATTGCTACGATCCGGGGTGACCAGGCCGCAGCAAGGAAATGCTATTCATTGACCGTATCTCGCGGTAGGGGAAAGTCTGAGATGTTGCCCGTGGCTACTAACCCTCTGACGGACAGGTACGAGGATCCCAGGGATGATACCGATTCAGACGAAGAACGGCCCGGTGCCGTAGAGGACATTGAGGAGGTGGTGCTATCAGAGCAGTTCCCGGACAGGACTGTTAAGATAGGTACTAGGCTGTCTCCGGTTATCAGGGAAAGGTTGATCTCGTTCCTCCGCTCAAACTCATCTGCATTCGCCTGGTCATATGAGGACATGCCCGGTATACCAATGGAATTAGCCACGCACAATCTTAGTATTATCCCTTATTCAGCACCGGTAAGACAAAAGAGGAGGGCCTTCACACACGATAAGTACCGGGCTATCCAGGCTGAAGTAGAGAAGTTGATGGCCATCAACTTTGTCAGGGAAGTCACGTATCCCCGGTGGTTAGCCAACGTGGTCATGGTGCCAAAGAAATCTCAGGGATCATGGCGCATGTGTGTGGACTACACAAACCTCAACCGGGCATGCCCCAAGGATAGCTTCCCGCTCCCGCGAATTGACCAACTAATCGACTCCACTGCTGGGTACCGGTTACTCAGTTTCATGGATGCGTTCAGTGGGTACAACCAAATTCGAATGAACCCGGCAGACGAGGAGCACACTGCCTTTACCACAGACAAGGGTCTCTATTGTTACCAGGTCATGCCTTTCGGATTAAAGAACGCAGGTGCCACTTATCAACGACTCGTCAACTCTATGTTTGAGGACGTTATCGGTACTATCATGGAAGTTTACGTGGACGATATGCTGGTAAAAAGTTTAACTCCGGAGGACCACGTAACCAACTTGTCAATCGTCTTCACCATCATATTACGCAATGGTATGCGGCTTAACCCGCAGAAGTGCATCTTCGGGGTCGAGGTAGGAAAGTTTCTCGGGTACATCATTAGCCACAGGGGGATCGAGGCCAACCCGGAGAAGGTGCAGGCTATATTAGACATGGTATCCCCAACCTACCGGAACGAGGTCCAATCTCTTACAGGCAAGGTGGCCGCCCTGTCAAGGTTCATCTCCAGGCTGACGGACAAGTGTACTCCTTTCTTCAAACTGCTAAAAACCCAGCACGTCGAGGTAATAGCCTGGACAGCTGAGCACGAGACTGCATTTATTGGCTTGAAGGCGTACTTATCAGCGATACCTCTACTTTACAAACCTGTTCCAGGAGAAATGCTCTACATATATCTGGCGGCATCTTCAACGGCTGTAAGCTCAGCTCTGATTAGGAAGGACTCCGATTGCGAGTACCCGGTGTACTATGCTGGAAAGGGGTACACTGGTGCAGAATCCAGGTACCCGGACATTGAAAAAATAGCACTGGCCCTCCTGGTATCGGCCCGGAAGCTTAGGCATTACTTCCAAGCACATTCAATCACCGTTTTCACTAATCACCCGCTGAGGCAGGTTTTACAGAAACCGGAGACATCGGGCAGGTTAATTAAATGGGCCATCGAGCTGGGAGAGTTCGATATCAAGTACCAACCCCGGACAGCTATCAAGGGCCAGGCAGCGGCAGATTTTATTTCTGAGGCGATTCCCTCCCATAACCCTTCCCTGGAATCACCTGAACCAGTAGCCCCGGATCCGCCTCCACCAAGCACTTGGCGATTATATGTTGATGGCGCATCTAACAAGAAAACAAGTGGAGCCGGTATCCTGCTAATTAGCCCGGACGATCAGGTCTACGAGTACGCCCTCAAATTTGCCTTCAAGGCATCCAACAACACCGCAGAGTACGAGGCACTCATAGCAGGTCTGCAGATCGCCCGGGAACTAGGGGTGCAGCACCTTAGTATTTTCAGTGATTCCCAGTTAGTCGTAAACCAGGTCAGCGGTAACTTCGAGGCAAAGGAACCCCACATGTCCTCTTACCAGGCTCTGGCTCGGGCATTAGTGCAGAGATTTACTTCCTACATTTTTACCCAAATACCGAGGGCAGAAAACGACAAGGCAGACGCCCTTGCTAAGCTTGCATCAACTTCCCCAAGTCCTACCTATGGAGCCACTAAAGTCGAAATACTCGAGAGACCTAGCACTTCTAAAACTGTGTCAGAAATATTCGCTGTGGATCACACAGCTTCGTGGATGGACCCAATTTTGAAATACATGGTCGACGGCCTAGTACCGGATGATAAGGTCGAGGCCAGAAGACTGCAGTTAAGGTCAGCTCGATACACGATCATGAATGGCAAGTTATACCGGAGAGGCCACTGCTTCCCCAGTCTGAGGTGTGTAACGCCGAAGGAGGGTCACAAAATAATGAAGGACATACATGCTGGCGTATGCGGTAACCATGCCGGAGCCCGGTCTCTCGCACATAAGACCCTTAGGGCAGGATATTTCTGGCCAACCATGTCGGCCCTAGCCCAAACAATATCCAATTCTTGCCACAAGTGCCAAATGTATGCAAATATCCCAAGGGCACCGCCCATAGCCCTCTCCATCCTCCTGGCACCGTGGCCGTTCTGTCAGTGGGGTTTGGACTTGATTGGTAAACTCCCCACAGCAGTAGGACAATTCAAATACGCCATCGTCGCTGTGGACTATCAAACAAAGTGGGTTGAAGCAGAACCTCTTGTCGCCATCACCACGGAAAAGGTAAAACATTTCTTGTGGAGGAATATCTACTGCAGGTTTGGAGTCCCGGACACCATAGTCACGGACAATGGTACCCAGTTTGACAATGATGAATTGAGGGCTTATACAGAAAACCTGGGCACCAAGATCCTCTATGCATCCCCGGCTCACCCCCAGACCAACGGTCAGGTCGAAGCTGTCAACAAGATAATCAAGAAAATACTGAAAAAGAAGCTCGACGAGGCCAAGGGTCTTTGGGCTGCTAAACTCCCGGAGGTGTTGTGGGCTATCCGGACCACGGCAACAGAGGCCACCGGAGAGACCCCTTTCTGTATGGCTTTCGGATCAGAAGCGGTACTCCCTATTGAAACACAAATCCAGAGTCCCCGGATCGAATACTTCGATGCGGGCACCAACTCAGAAGGCCTACAGCTCGATGCTGATTTACTCGAGGAACGAAGGGATGTGGCACACATGCATAACTTGGCTAACAAGCGGAGGATAGCCCGCTATTACGACGCCAAGGTAGTATCCCGGACACTGAAGTTAGGGGACTGGGTCATGAAGCAGGTCTACCCAGAACCCCGGGGAATGGATCCATCCTGGACAGGCCCTTACGAGATCATTGAAGAGGCAGGCCCCGCAACCTTTTTCATCCGGGATACGAACGGGGTTGTTTCCCGGCATCCATGGAATACCCAGCGCCTGCAGTTCTATTACAAGTAGCTCCGGGAGCATCTTGTCCTAGCTTTTGCTTTTTGACCATACAGCTATGGCAAGCTACCCATCGGGTACTCATTCTGTATTTAACCACCATGTGGTATTTGAATGGAAAAATGAATTATTCAGACCATTTCTAGCATTTTTTTTTTACCTACCCCGGACATACCCGGACATAGCTATTGTCAGTTACTCTATTCCGGTAATAAGTGATGCAAGTAAAGGCTTAAGGTACAAAATCCTAGAAATTTTAATTCCTTTCCAATTCCCATTCAAATTCAAAAAATTTTAATCCACAAAAGCCTGGACTACCAAGCACAGGAATCACGCCATTGTTCAAGGCAAGGATAACTTCTACTAAAAAAAAAACATATACAAAAAAAGGGAATCCAGGTACTACTGCTCCCCACCGGTACTCTGGGATCCACCGGCACCAGACCTGGCTGCCGCATCCTTGTCTTTCTTCTTCTTCTCAAGAAGGCCCCGCCTGAATTTGGCCTCGTCCAAGTACCCGGCCGCCACCCATTCCTTGAACTTCATGATAACAGCTTTGTCTTGGGCAGCAGCCAGCATGGCAATGAGCTCTTCGGAGGCCTTGTACTCCTCTACGGCCTCGTGCTTCTCCGCGGGAAGACGCTCCTCCAGGTAGTCTGCTTTCTCCTTCCAGGATGTGGCAGACTCCGCAGCCTCTTTTTCGGAGTCCCGGGCACTTTTCACCTCTTCCCGGGCCTCAGAGATTTCAGATTCCAGCTCCGCGATTCGCTGCTTGGCCGCGTCCATCTCGGCAAACAGGGGAGTAAAAGACTCAATGTTCTTCTTCAAGGAGTCCCGCTCCTTCTCCAGCCTGGCCTTCTCGCCATGAAGATACTTCACCTGCCCGGAGAGATTGCTAACCTCCTCCTTCAGTTGAGTATCTTCCTCGCTGGCATCCACCGCGTACATATTGAAGAGTGCCTGCAAGCGCACCGATTAAAATGTATATATAGTAATAAAAGGCTACAAGGGTAAAGCAAACCCGTACCCGCATCATGGATTCCCGGGCAAGACGGCGATTCTCTTTGGGAGTATTGTCTTTGGCCCGCACCCGGTCGAGATCAATGTCCTTCAAGTCACTAAGCATGGCCCGCACGAACTTCTCATCAGCAACCCCGTACTCACTCAGCAGCTGCTTGATGGGCTTTTTGGGGATTACCGGAAGGGCAGGAGACAACAGGGCAAGCGAAGGCGACGACTCAGGTACCGGGTGATCCTTCTTCTGTCTCTTAGCACCGGATCCCTTAACGTCCCGGCCGGTGTACGTCACCTCATGCTTCTCGCTTCGGTGCCGATGCTTGTGAGATCTCTTCTTCTCACCTGGAAGCAAGGCCTCATCACTCCCAGTGGAGCGGGAGGAAATAGATACGGAGGCTGGTGCTTTTTCCTTTCCGGTATCAGCAATGGTAATGACGTCAGCAACTGACGGCTGTAAGACTTGGGTCGCGGGAGCTTCAGGATCAGGTTCCCCGTACCCCGCATCAGTAAGCTCCAGTAGGGTCTCTTCAACGGACCGACCCGTAGTTTTCGACCCTAGGTCGACTTCAATATGAAGGGCGTTTTCTCCCTGCCCCATCAGCATATCCATCAGCTGATTATCATCCATTTTGTCCTCCTCTTTTCCTTTCCGGGGTTTCCTCTTCGGTGCTTTCACTGCAATCAGTTCGAAGTTAGTCAAGGAAAAAGGACAGGATGACATGCAAAACAAAAAAAAAACCTTTCAGCCTCACCGGGAAGCCATCCTAGTCCTAGCCTATAAAGTATAGAGTGCCGGATGAATCTATAAGAGCTCCTCTCCTTCTCATTCCAAACTGCATATACCCGGGCTATCCTCTTCCTTTCTACCTCAGACAAACTGTAGGCCTGGTCACCGATGGCTTGGAAGGTACCGGTCAGCTGCCAATTCTTATTTTTAATTTGCCACCGGCCCCCAGCTAGAAATACTTTATTCCTCCACCTTTTGCTCATCGAGGAAGGCATATCGGTAACTAGCGGTTCGTAGTCCCTAGCAGCAAATGTCACCGTACCCGCACAGGACAGCTTCCTCGAGTACAGGACCCTGTGCACCGCGCGGAATTCATTTACGGAAGGCCACCCTTGTTGGCACAAATCCCACATGGCCAACATACTATATATTTGGCGAATAGCATTCGGGGTCAACTGCCCCGGTGACAGGTTCAGCATCCGCAGCAGATACTGTAGGCACCGGGGCAGAGGTAGCGATAATCCTTGGTGGAACTGGTTCTCGTGCAGCGCAACCCACCCCGGGGCAGGATTTGCGGCCATCTCTCCATCCTTGAGAGGCCTAAGCTCCACTGTATCCGGTATTCCCCACTTCAGTCGCATGGCGATGATCTCCTTCATCGTCATACTTCTCCCGGGTTCGTCGCATACGGTCCCGTCCGCAAGTGTATACCTAGGCTTCGGTATGCCCTCGGGAATTGCCACCGTGACTACCGGGGCCTCCGCCGACCCTCCCTCGCTCTCACCCTCGTCGGACTCCTCACTGCTCTCCGAGAACACCCCAGTCGAAGATCCGGTATTCTTTGCTAATTGACTTACTTGCGCTAAGTACCGATCGATGTCCACTTCAGCTTGCCTGGCAGAGGACTGGTACGACGATCCCGCATCCCCACCCTTGGTTTCTGATTCCATCCTAACTACGATACCGGGGACTTCAAAACTCGATGTATCTGGAATCAGAAGCACAAGGGTTAGCCTAGCCAGATCTAAGACCATGTTGAAGCGCGGATCACTCCCCACTTCAAACAAAAAACCCAGAAATTCAAGCAAAGTCCATAAACACCCAATCGGCCGTCCCAATTCCTACCCACTTTCACATATTGCTTATTCTGAGTAACCCAGAAACGCAAAAAAAAAAAAAAAAAAAAAACCCAGAAAAAACAAAAAAAAAAAGCATGCCAAACGGAAACACACAAGAGAAACCAAAAACCAAACCACATTCTCTTACCTCTTTTCCTGCAGTCGCTAATCCGACCAAGGCCTCCTCTGTGATCGCACCTCAAGGTTTTCGCCTTCACTCCTCACAGCAACAGAGGCACACAGAGAGAAGGTAAAAAGCAAAACTCGCAAATTCTCAGAATTTTGGAAAGTGAGAAGGGAAACAGTCTGTTTCCCTCTTAAATTCAATCCCTAAAGCATCAGGGCCGTTGAAGACGAAAAGACCTCAACCGCAAGATCACTACACGTGTCCCACGTCTCGAAAACCGTCAGTTGAGGGGACGGGCATTTATTGCACTCAGTCTGCCCCACGTGGCTGACATGCACCGCCTACCCCATTGGGTACCACGAGGCTCACATCCTCTACCCCATCGGGTACCAGAGCCAAGTCCTCTCTCTACCCCATCGGGTACCGGAGGCTCACATCCTCTACCCCATTGGGTACCGGAGGCTCACTTCCTCTACCCCATCGGGTATCAGAGCCAAGTCCTCTCTACCCCATTGGGTACCGGAGGCTCACATCCTCTACCCCATTGGGTACCGGAGGCTCACTTCCTCTACCCCATCGGGTATCAGAGCCAAGTCCTCTCTCTACCCCATCGGGTATCAGGCTCACTTCCTCTCTACCCCCATTGGGTACCGGAGGCGCCATCCTCTACCCCATTGGGTACCGGAGGCTCACTTCCTCTACCCCATCGAGTATCAGCGCCAAGTCCTCTCTCTACCCCATCGGGTATCAGAGGCAAGTCCTCTCTCTACCCCATCGGGTACCGGAGGCTCACATCCTCTACCCCATTGGGTACCGGAGGCTCCATTCTCTACCCCATTGGGTATCAGAGCCAAGTCCCCTCTACCCCATCGGGTATCAGAGGCAAGTCCTCTCTCTACCCCATCGGGTACCGGAGGCTCACATCCTCTACCCCATTGGGTACCGGAGGCTCACTTCCTATTCCCCATCGGGTATCAGAGTCAAGTCCTCTCTACCCCATTGGGTACCGGAGGCTCAACCCTCACCCTATCGCAGCGTGTAGATTAGCTACCTACAACGTAACCCGCTCAAGATATCCCTTGAACGGGAACTTGGGGGACTCCCTATAGGCACACTAGTGCCAAACTTCCGAGACAATAATAAGTCCCCACCCAAGAAACATCTTGAACGGGAACTTGGGGGACTTGTACATACTAGGGAAGTCTCAACTAAGTTTGGCACTATCGGCTGGGCCCCATCGGTACTCCCATGTACTATGCCATGGGCCGGGTTCACGACCCACCATGGCGGGGCTCATTTGGGATGCCACCCCGGGCACCCAGGGCCCTGGGCAAGGCCAGCACAGCCCAACTATTTACACAACAGGAGGACTGATATGGCATCAGAAGAACAACTAGTGTCCCACATCGAAGATGGGGGAGACTTCCTTCACATGCTCGAGTATAAAGGCATTAGCACAACCACCTTTTACGGGTAATAACTCCTTTTGTCCACTATTTACTTGATACGCATCTATATTAGTTTCTCATTCAAGCATCGGAGAGGCGTAAACCGTCCAGTACGGTTTACCCCTCTAAGCGTGTGTTATTGATACAGGATTTAGGAGTTGGATCGGTACCCCAGACGGTATAGCATTCTGTGTGAGGTACCCGGAGAAAGCCACCAGAAACATCTTCAAAGCGGAATTTAAAGTGGGCTAAAGGATTTGGGCTTACAATAGATGCCCAATTTGGGAAATAACAAATCACTAGTAAATACAAGGATGAGAGACGCGCCCCAGGGTTACGGGTCTCCCGAAATTTTGTAAATAAGCGAGTGGAAAACAAATAAATAAATAAAAAGTAAGGATTAAATTCAGTTTACCCCCCTGAGGTTTGGGGGTAATTTCATGTTAGTCTCTGTCCTTTCAATTTAATCAGTTTACCCCCTAAGCTTGTCAATTCTCCTCAACCGTGTCCATTACATCCAATTTGGACGTTAAGTCTGACTTTTGAGGGCTAAAATTGTCATTTCAAGACAAAAAAAAAACTAAAAAAAAAAAAGGAATTTTTTTATTTTTTTAATATTTTTTTCTTCTGTTTTTTTTTCTTTTTTATATTTTTATTTTTTCTGTTTTTTCGTTTTTTAATTTTTTTATTTTGTCTTCAACCTATACACCACAAGTTATAATAAGTTTATAAGAACAAAAAGATACTCTAGGTGGTTGAAAGTCGCTCGCTGATCTACGATATTTGTGATATATCTCCGATAAAGTGAAGAATTTTAGGAGATATCCCCAATAAAGTGAAGAAATATCTGTAAAAAATGATTTTACACTTTATCTATAAATATCTGTAAAAAATGATTTTACACAGATATTTCTTCACGATTTTACACTTTATCTGTAAATATCTGTAAAAAATAATTTTACACAGACATTTTTTCACTTTATTGGGGATATATCCTAAAATTCTTCTCTTTTCGGAGATATATCATAAATATCGTAGATCAGCGAGAGACTTTCAACCACCTAGTGTATCTTTTTGTTTTTATAAACCTATTATAACTTGTGGTGTATAGGTTGAAGACAAAATTTATATAAAAAAAAATTTGTAAATGAAAAAAAAAAAACAGAAAAAAAAAAAGAAAAAAATTTCCTTTTTTTTTTTTATAGTTTTTTTTTTGTCTTGAAATGACCATTTTAGCCCTCAAAAGTCAGACTTACGGTCCAAATTGGACGGAATAGTAGAAATTGGACACGGCTGATTGAAATTGGAAAGCTTGGGGGGTAAACTGATTAAATTGAAAGGACAGGGACTAACATGAAATTACCCCCAAACCTTAGGGGGGTAAACTGAATTTAATCCAAAAAGTAAATAAATGAGTTTCTTCAAAATCCGATAAGAGACTAAGATCTTAATTTAATAAGAGACTAAGAAATACGCCAAGCCGGGCCACGTGCCTCCTCTGTACGCTCCCCGACCACATGCTCGAAACCTGCACACTATTGTAGGGGTGAGCTTTCGTCCTCGCATGCCCAGTAGGGGCCGACCCAACCATGCTAGGTTTGAAAGATAATATACTTGAAAATATTTACTACATAATATTGTGCACGTTTATCGAAAATACTTTAAAAAGAGGCAACCACAAACATTTGTTCTCTTTTGTAAAACATATGCAGCATGCTTCACACAACTTGGAGCTCCTAGATACTTACCTGCCAGCTAAACTAAAACAAATCGGTGACCGACCCGGTTCGTCATCCTTTGAGAACCAGCCAACTACTCTATAGTCCTTGTGACTACAAGTAGCGAAAGTGTCCATTTCCTGGCCCTGAGTCTCCTATGACTGGTTCACTGTCGGTACTCACCCTTCCTCGACAAACATAGGAGCACAGCCCCCTCCGGAGGTTCACGGTTATCGACACCGTGGGATCCGTAGGAATCAACGCGTCTAGGTCCCATTCACTTTCAGGTCACAAGTACAAACATACAATGGGTACAAAATCTCAACATGCAAGTCTAGCCTCGGTTTTCGCAATCAGCAATTTACAGTTATGGAAACACGGATATCACGAGGCATCGACTAATGAACAACCAAAAACGTACTTGCAGGCAACATATTATTATACTAGAGCATTCCACATATAGAAAAGCCTCTAACAAGGAAGGGACAGTTCACCCTACCTGGATATGGAGTGCTCGTCCACATTCGGGTTCGTTCCCGACTTTCGATCATTTGTCCAAATCCAAATGCACACGCTCGAGCCCTTTAACAAAAACTAAATCCGATAAGTACTCAATTCATAACTCATTTGCTCAATTTCTTTATGAGTCACCAATTTATTCTGAATCGATATTTAATGGTAACCATTCCCGAAAAATTCACTTAATGTAGTAAGCTCATTCGAGAGATGGTGATCACACTTCTTTCCATGTTAAAATTTCAGTCAACCGGTTTAACCTCATTCTATTTAGCTTTTAAACCTTAAGCAATTAAATAATAATTACCATTCCCGAATGATTTCGCCTTTCAAACTCCTTTCGGGGATATGGTGATTATACTTATTTTCTTAATGTATTCCAAGTCAACCGGTTTGACCCTTTTTACTTAATCATTAAATACTAGCAAATAAATAGTAATTACCATTCCCGAATGATCACATTCTTACGATAACTTCAGGATATGGCGACACTAGAATACTCCGATTTTTAACCTTATTTCATGAACGTTAATCCAATTTCCTAATTTAGCTCAAACAAATAAAATCCACCATTTTCATTACCCATTTCCACTCTACATTGATAATTACTCAAGCTCCTTATTTTCTTTCACAACAACCGTTTACTTTACAATATGGCAAATTCAAACTCCGTCATCAATTTAACTAATAACACTAATCTTCTCCAAACATTTAACCATTTCATGCTTGTCCACATTTAAGCTAAATTCACAACAATCGATCACTCAAAGGAGCATTAACCATTCAAGTAGCATACCAACTTTTCATTCCATTCGATAACAACCTCTAGAATTTTACAGTCACTATACGAAAGCCCTGGATTGGCAGAGACCAAAACTTACCATCTCTTCTTCTCCAACTTGGAAACCAATTCCGTCCTAGCTGCATTCCACAACCATTAACCACATGAATCCATTTTGGGCTGCCTTGAATCAGCTACTCTATCACCACTAGCCTTTCAAATTCCTAGTAACATAACATAATAAAAATCAACCCTTAACCAATTTTCATAACCAAAACAGAGTTCGAGAATCCTTACCAATCCCCGATATCAATTCGGCTGAACCAACAGTTTCTCTCTTCTCCAAATTGGAAGCGAACTCATCATAGCTGCATTCCACCACTGTCAACTATTCATATTCCTAGCAAGCAAAACACTAGTTAACGGACAACCCTCATCCAATTTCGTATTCAACAGAGTCTGTGATTCTCACCTTATTCGATTTCAATCGAAACTGACCCAGTAGCTCATTTCTTCTTCAAAGCTTCAATTTTCCAGATTCCACAAACCTCATATTCCAAATTAGAGAGCAGTGAATTAGGGCTTTCGATTCACAATGACTCAAGGCATTATCCAAAGGGAGAGGACGAAATTACCTAGTTAAGAAGGTCTGGGAGTTTGGCGGCGAAGCACGGCGGCTCTTGCCGGAATTGGAGGTTGGAGTTAGTGGGTTATGCTCTTTGAGCTGCTGACTTCATCCATGGTGGTCGTGTAACTCAGACATGGCTAGGAATTGAAAAACGACGACATGCAGAGTCTCGGGTTCCGGCGATGTGCGTTTGGCGTTTTCCGGCGTCGGAGCTTGAGGCTATGGTTTGGGTTTTGCTCTCTATGGCTTGGTGCTTCAATTTCTGGTAGTGGTGGTGTGAATCGGCGACTGGAAATCGGAGGATTAAGGAAGGCAGTGGTGTCGCGGCTTTTGGTGGTGGCGTGTGGAGGTTGCCAGCAGTGCATGTCGGTGGTGAGGCTTGGGCTTGGGTCGGATTTAGGTGCTGGATCGATTGGTGGTGGCGGTGTGGTGAGATGGTGGCCGGAAATGGTGTTTCCCGGTGGTTGCAGAGGGAAAGAAGAGAGAGTGTGCGAGAAAGAGAGGTCGGGGAGAGAGAGAGTTCGGTTGAGGGAGAGAGTGTGGGTTTCTAGGGTTTTCTAGTTGCCAATTATCTATTTATACTCATGAGTGTGGAATGATGATTTCACCCTTATGACAAATTACGGAAATCTCCTAGCTAAATGCTTTCGGTTTTGGGCTTGTAACTTTTCTTTTATTTGTTTTTCATTGGAAACTTCCTAATTAAGTCACTTCTCAACTTCATCTTAGGCCCAAAACTCGATCTCGTAAAAACCCAAAATCCAAAACTTTGTCAGAACTTGATGTATCGTCTTCGAAACTTCAACAAACGGTCGCCTCACTAAACTTTTGTAACCTTTTAGGCCCAAATGAAAGAATCTTGGCCTAAACTTAAATCATAAGGCCCAATAGGTGGTCTCGACACCAAACAATCTCCGAAAACTATTCCTTCACTTAAATCACCTTGCGAAAAATCTTATTGGCAAAAAATTACCTTCGAAAATTAACTAAAATTTTTCAGGGGCTCACAGTTCTGGCTAGGTCGGAATACTGGGTTCAGGTCGGGTTCGTCTGTTTTGAGGAGAGAGAACAGAGCTTTCTGGGTTTCTATTTTTGGAAGTTTCCGAAAATAACAATTATGAATTTCCAAAATCGGAAACTCCTATTTATAGTAATTTCCAAAAATATCAGAAACTTTCGCTGATCATAACTTTCTCATACGAACTCCGATTTACGCGTGCCGCATGTCAACGAACTCGTATCGAAGCGCTCTAGGATTTCGTGAAGGAAGTTTTCAGAGAGACCCAACGAATAAAAAATTAACCTTTTGACCCCACAAAAATAAAACAATGCGAGAATTTATTTGTCTGAAATACTTCCACATCATCCCCTAACTACGTACTCATACCAACAACCGCCGAATAAATTTTGGAAGGGAAAATGGTCCCTACTTTTCCTCCTTATAACTTTTGGTACCTGAACTTTAAAAAATATCAGTACAGTACCTAAGGTTCTTTGCCAGACCGAGGATTAGTACATATGGTCGTTAGCTCCGTTACGGAAGTTGCCAGGTGGCAATTTTTGAAAGGTATTTTCATCCTTTCATACCTTTCTTCTTTCTTCCTCTTTCCAGATCAAATACTGCACTGAATCGTGGCTTTCAAACTCATTACACCTATAATCATATCATCGCAGCCAAGCTAGCTTTAAAGAACATGTATTATGATTTTTGTTTTCCCCCCTTGATTTACTTAATTAATGTGTTATTTAACTTGCTTATTTTGAGTCTTCTTTTTGCTTTTACTTATCTGCAATGGATGAACATTGCATACTCCTTGCTCTTAATTGTTTAAGCTTAATTGTTCCCATTTACAGATCAATTGAATTTGCATTCCTAATCCGGTGCTCTAAACTCAAGATTTTGGGACCAACTAGCTTCATCCATAAACAAAGGAGATTAAGGTACACAAACTTCTTTAATTTCCTTGTTTGATTGACATTCTATTTGCTCGATCTATTTCTTGTTCTTGTTTTTTTTCTTTTTTCTTTTTTCTTTTTCTTTTATACTGTAGCTTTTTCTCCCTCTGATAGATCTTTGCTTTTCTTTTGCTAACCAAAATGGTGGCTCATCATTGGCTATTGAGAATCTCTATAAGGCTATGACTGCAAAAAAGGCATCAGAGATATCAAATAACAACAAATCAGAGGGATCAAAACGTTTTGAAGGAGATTAACCACAATTAAGTCAAAATTATCGAAAATAACCCAAAATCTCAACTGCAGTCCCATCACAATTCACATGTAATAATCAAGAACAAGCAAGTAAGCATTTTGCGAAAGCAAACCAGAATTACACACAAACCCAACTACCACCAATGGTGAAAATGCATCATTAAACACCCAAAACCCAGAAACATGAGCAAATTAGAGAGCTCAGCAGCCCAAATGAAGATTGAAGACATTGAAATATCAATGAGGAAAAGAAGGCCATACGAATGCGAGGGTTGCACCTGAAATTATACCTAAAATTGCGACCAAGCTCAAGAACGCTCATCTTGTGCTGCAAATTGGACATGGGTTCCTTCTAAAAAAAAAAAAAACTGGGTTGCTTGACCCCAATACAGAACACAGCAGATGGGTTGACGGAGGTGGCGTCTTCCCCCATCGGATCATTATCGTTTTGGGGCTTGTTGTCCATAGACTCTTCTTCTTCTTCTTCTTCTTCATGTTCTTGTAGTTTAAGCTTTGGGCTTTCGGGTTGAAGGCGACAGGACTAGAGAGAGAGAGAAAGAGAGAGAGAGGGGGGAGAGAGAGAGAGAGAGAGTAAAGGGTAAATTGGTCATTTTAAGTTCAAAATTGCCAGCAGGCAAGTTTCGTAACGGAGGTAACGGCAATATGTACCAATCCTCGGTCAGGCAAAGAATCTCAGGTACCGAATTGATATTTTTTGAAGTTCAGGTATCAAAAGTTATAAGGAGGAAAAGTTCGGCTATCGTACAGACTATTTTCCCATTCTGGAAAACAATAACAAATTTCAGGGGTATTACACTTCTTGAGCACTTCTTGTTCAATAAGGATTCCTTGTGATGCTAGGTTTCGTAGTCCAACTAGGATTAGGTTTCCTTCTCGAAGTAAGACTTCTAATCCCGCGATTTTAAGAGTTTGAATCCAGGTCAACTTCTAAATCCTACTCTAATTGGGATTTCTTTTCCTAACAGGATTGGGAGAACTCCATTTTCGCCATTTAGTATCATTTCTGCGTCCCACGTGTAGAGCACATGTCATTTCTAGCACTTTTACATCTCTCTATGCTCCTCTGCTTCCCATTTACTCCAATGTACCTAAAAAACAAAAACTAAGTTAATATTGACTAAGTAAAGGAAATAACTTAGCAAAATATGGGAATATAAACATTTAAACGTCGCATTATTATGCTTCTATCAAGTAGTGGCTCTCCACATCTTGTACAAAGCACCACTGATAAATAGTCATTTGGAGAGTTCAAAAAATTGAATTTCACATCGAACAAAACCGAAACCTAAAACGTCGAGGAGCCAGAACCTAAAGCTCGAGTTAGCCACAGAATTAACTTAAACTTCAAGATTTTTGTCATCTCAACATCTCTAACAAGTTATTTAAAATCAGAGACGATCCAATGGTCGGGTTATTGCAATTCGAAACCCAAAAATTTAAAACTACCAAATTTCTGATCAATGTTCAAACTATCAAACTCGATAAACAAATTATAAATAGGGATTCCTAACTAAATAAAGGGCCAGAGGAGGCTGCACACGCCTCCATGTGCCTCCATCCTATCTTCAAATTGGGACACGGTGCATACGCCAAACGATTCATCTCAACAAGAGGAGTAAATTTTATACCTGCAGCTAAGCTCGGTTCAACCGAAGATAGCCAAAAAATGATTCAAAAATCTTGGCATCTGAAATCTTTAAGTCATCGATTCTCCTATCTCGATCGAGTCAAGCTAAACGGTGAGTACCAGCGTAATCAGCGAGGCAATGGCTCCAAGATGCATGCTGTTTCACGACCCGAGGTCACTGGAAAAGTAAGGTCGGGTCAGGTCACTCAGTGCGGCGCCGAGGTTCAATACCACTTCGATTCTTCTTCTTCAAGGTCAGATGATTGAAATCACGTCCATGGATCTCAAGGGGAGGAGGAGGCGGTTCGAACGACATCGGTGGCACGATCTAGCGAGGCTAGATAGCGGAAAACACGTCGAGTCTCGGGTTTGGGTTGAAACAAAAATTTGGGTCGTGTCGAGAGCTGTTGTGGTTAGGGTTAGGGATTTTGACTGAAAATGGGAATTTACCTTTGGTACAATTGGCTATTTATACTAGGGTTCCCAAAATGATAACCTAAGCTCTTCAGGTTGTTACTTGTTCATACAAACTCCGATTTCGGTGGTCTATGTGTTTACTGACTCAGTTTAACGTGTTTTACAATTTCTGTGAAGAAAATCTCCTCAAATATTGGATTGAGGAAAAAGTCAACTTTGGAGCCCCCTAGAGATTGAAATGAAAGTGAAAAGTGAAGATTTTAGTCGTTTACCGTTCAAATGACCAATAAACAGGTTAGTCTAGATACAGAGCATGATAGTCTTTCTAGATATTTGAATCTACTCTTTGTTCGAGGATATACAATTCCTAATTATGTGATTAGAGCATGCCACCGTGTGTAGCTTTGATCTTGGCACACAGGTTGGGATGGCCAATGTTTTGGGTCTCTAGTGTGTCTTTTGTTGTTCAAGTTGGGCTGGGTTAGGTTAAGTTTGGGTTTCAAGTTTGGTTCATGCCGATTTTCATGTTTGTTCATGGCTTTGTCTAAGCTTATGAGTTTCATTCGACAGTGATGTGGTAGATGTAGTTAGTTCCTACCTCTCCTTGGTGTTTGTCGGTAACTATCTCTCCATGTGAGCATGTTTTTCTATTGGTTGTATTGTCAATGTTTTTCTCCATATGCTCATTGTAAAAAAGATTTGTATGCATATAATGGAGAAGGTGGATCAATTAGTGGGGATGAGTATTTGGAAAGCATGGAAGGTGGCCGTAGGCTTCGAGAGTGGTTATGCATGAAAGGGGTAGTGGTATGTTTGCATCGAGGTGCTATCCTCAAGTTTTTGACTTGCTCCC
Organism: Rosa rugosa; assembly: GCF_958449725.1. Classification (NCBI taxonomy): domain Eukaryota; kingdom Viridiplantae; phylum Streptophyta; class Magnoliopsida; order Rosales; family Rosaceae; genus Rosa; species Rosa rugosa. The sequence goes on from NC_084826.1 coordinate 33,404,189, forward strand.
TTAGCCAAGAGAGCCTCCTTACACAACTCTCTGGTGAAGGGGTCAAGGATTCAGAATTTGTCCCAAGGTCTTTTGGGTGAAGGGATCATGTCTCTCTCTCACTACTCCTCTTATACCCTTAAGCTATAATAACGAATTTTTTTTTTTTTTGACAAAGCTATAATAATGAAAAGTTGAGGCAGTGATTCAAAAGGCACCTTACTTTTGGAGAAATTCTTGCATAGGGCTGCCACACCAAGTGGCGGTGCGGCCCTCCAATAAAAAACCAGAATTTTTTTTCTCTTTTTTGAAACTGTCCCTACTTTTTAAAGTAAAATACCCAAAACACCCCTCCTACTGGGCAGTGATTGGTCAGCTGCATCATGTGTCCGTGCGGCTGCCCACGCAAGACCTTCTTTTACTTTTGTCATGACTCTTCAAACTAATAGGCTCATTATTATTTCTTGTAAAGAATTTGAAATAGATCATAGTCTCGTGTGCTTTAAGTTAATATGATGAAAGGTGTGGAGGGTAAGGTTTGTCACTTTCTTTAGCTTGGACATGTTACATATTTCTTATGGTTTTGGCTTGGGCACTCGATATTTTTTTTTAACTCAGTAGAGTAATGAGATTAAAATTCCGTTGTTACTAGCCTATTTGGAGTATGATAAACTAATATGACTTTCATAATCGAAATCAATTGCCAATTGATGAAGTTAGCCCAAGTCCTTATAAATCTATATGCAATGTCCCTATTTTCTCATGTGGAATTCATAATTTCAACACACATGTGCACGTGTGGTGAATTTTCAAGCCATACATGTGGAGAACATATATTGGGTGACGTGAATCTCGTGTGGCCTCAAGATATGCACATGTAGAATAACCCGCTCTAGCACCATGATAAAGTAATTTGAATTCACATCTAAAATCAATTGACAATGGATGGAGTGGCCTAAATTTTTATAAACTCATTACATCAAACTATCAACAAAGAAGCTTAACCTAGTGCGTGCGGCGCGTTTTGTTTTTTCTTTTCTTTCGTATGTGACTTGTACGAGAATGTCCTCCTTTGAAGGAACTGGATGTTGTATGATACTAACGGAAAAGGAATTGGAAAATTAGTAATTTATTGAATCCTCACATCCCATATGATTCATACATTACATGGCAGGAAACTACATCTAAACCTAATTCTAATTTTGATATATCTATAAACCACAGAATCAAAATGGGAGAAAAGCTATAGAGTGAAAGTAGATGGAGCTAAATCAGTGACCCATAGAACGAGGAACATGAATCCACTGCAATTGGAGTTCCACTTCACCACGCTCGACATTTCTGAGTCTGAGAACCATGTTTTGCACAACTTTGCCGTTGGACCAAATAATGCGACTCTCTTCCGCAAGGCAATTTTGCCTAGTTGGTTGAACTTTCGCAATTATGGTTCCGTCTGGGAGACCTTCCAAGCCCATCTGCACTACTTTAACGAATGTAGCAGTCTCAAACTCTGCATCACCCATCTTGTCATCAAAAGTGAAAGTATCTTTGTCATACACAAAGAGCTTAACCGGAATATTTGGGTCTGAAACAGTAAGAGTCAATTTTTCGTCCCACTCAGGGTTCAGATTCCGCTTCACAACGCGCGTTTTCAACTTCTGCAACACAAAGATCGAATAGGTGTAAGCTCTTATGATCAGTCGAAATGAACAATCTAAAAATTTATACTCATGTTGCCACACACATTATACCGATCGATATACACTCCCCAAAAGTGCACAGAAATTATTGAAAAAAAAAAAATTAATGGAGAAGCTTCGAGAAGGCTTAACATAAACCCCCATATAAATTAGTGAATCAATCATATGACAAAATTAAATAAAAATTGAAACGCAAACAAGCGATCATAATTCACACCATCAGTCTAAATTTGAAGAAAATAAAACAAAAACCCAGATCTGAAATGGATCCAAAAAGCAAATTAAGTAGGAGCAAAGTGTTACCTGCTTGCCCATTTTGACAATGAGGTAAGGATCACTACTTCTCATGTCTCTTACGGCAAGATTCACTCCTCTTTGAATGTGAATCCGCAAAAGACCCACCAGATTCTCCATTGCTAGCACACCAGAATGAATCAATTACGCAGATCCGACAATAAGGAGGTAGAGGGTTAGAGATTGTAGAGTGGTCGGCGTTCGAATTTCTCTGTGAAGTGGAAGATTGGAGTCGGACACCAAACCCACCAATCTCGTTGTGTTTTATACCCAAAACGTCCGAGGACAGTGTGTTATTAGCTAGAAGCTACTATAAGTGCAGCACAATCACGTGATTTACGTTACATATCAACATTGACTATTCGACATAAAGGCCCACGCGGTCTCTGCCTCTCTTTCTTTTCCTGTTTCCTTCTTTTGGCAACTAGCTTTGAACCCATAACACGCGGATAATTATTTCATAAATTTTATATTTATTAAACTAATTTAATTAATTTTGATACTTTTAAATGTGGATTTTTAACTTTTACCATTTTACTTTTAACTTTTGCTATTTTACTTTTACTTTTATTGTAAAAATAAAAAAATAAAAAATAAAAAGTAAAAAGTTTGCTTTTCTGATAGAGCATGGTGGGTTCATATCTTGAGTTTATGATTTTAAGCATTTATTACTGTTAGAGCTCATCCTCTATATTCAAGGGTAAACAGTTAATTTTCAACATTCAGAATTTCCATTCTTAGTATATTAGAACTAGTTTCTCTTTGCAAAGAAACTAGAAAAGAATTGTAGGAAGAAAGAAAAAAGTTAAAGAATCTGAAAGATTTTAGAGAAAAACTTAGTAGAAATACCCTAACTATTGGAATATTATCTTTGGAATTCAAAAAAGAATCTACCAAGTTGAAGAAGAAATTAAAGTTATCAAAGAAACTCTTGAGGAATAACAAGAACCTCTTGATTATTTGAACATCGGTTAAATTCATTCTAGCTGGAATAATAGCCTGTTTTGCTTAAAAACAAGTAAAGAAAAGCTTATGCCTCAGAGTTGGCTTCTCTTGACTACCAAAAGAGAATCCAAACTTAAAAATTATCAAGCCTGTTATACTAAAAAAGGAAGTGAGAACTGGCAAGTGTGCTTTCATACAAGGCACATTCAAGAAAATCAATACTCTATTGAGTACGTGTGTAGAGTTTTAAACACTCTATACGACGAACATACACTACTAGAATTTTGTTCATAGACATCAGTCCAGAACCGATGTAAAAGATCCAGACATCAGTATAAGCGCGTTTTTAACCGATGTCCCGGACAACGACCAACATCGCTTCTAAAACACAAATCGATGTATAATCGTTACAATCATCATAATTTTGTATGTTAACTATATTTAATTCTTCATATTTTCACATTTTATGTTTAATAAAGTATATCTCGAACAATACCTACGTGAATATTTAAATCTATTACAATTTCAGAAATGATGTCTAATACTCTCGTAGACATCAGTCTGCAAAACATTTTGTTCGTTCGTGTCCATTTTTACGTGCATCTTGCCACCTTATTCTCTTGAGAACGATGTATGTGCCTTTAGGCAACATCGGTTAATCTATTAAGAATGATGTGTTATTTTACTAGGAACATCAAAGAGGCCGCCGCCGGCGGATCGCATGGGGGAGCGGTAGCGGAGGGGCGAGTCCGGTCGTCGAAGTTGATGGAGGAGGATTTCTGGGCTTCCATTTTGGTGCTCTTGGAAAAAGAAAAAAAAAAGAACAAAAAAAATAATTGAAAAAAAAAATAGAGAGGAAGTCAGGGCTATAATAAGTATTTTCGTCTGAAATGGATCCCACGAAACTGAGTTAACATCAAAGGATTAGCCACTTAACAGACAATTTAACGGCAAGTTAACGGATTGGACCTATTCAGTGAGAAATTGAGAGATGAAGGAGTAAACGTGTGAAATTAAAAGGCGAGGGACTAAAGTGTATTTTGGGTAAAAGTTCAGGGAGTAAACAGTATTTAATCCATCTAAATAATAAGTGAACTCTGTTCATAAATGAACATTGTGAGATTTACTCACCTCTAAATCCCATTGTGTCTTCTCTTACAACCGAGATAAAGTAAGAACACTCTCCGTCAATCACCTATGTAAAATAAGGTCTTAACTTAGTACACGAATAAAACAAAAGCGGTTACGGTTCGAACCGAGCACTTGAACCAAACTCCGAAGATTCCGTCAATCGAGACAAAACTTCCTCCAAGACCTCCCAAGGTTTTTGGAACACTTCAAGGATCAATTTAACAAAATTATACGACGATCAAACAGTCGGATACTCACGGATCGCAAACTAAGAAAACCAAAACTATGTTAAACCTAGCATACTTCAAATAATCACAACATGACCCTATAACATATCAACATGCTCATATCGATGAGTAGAAGACAACCACAAAAACAGAAACTCAAAAACTGGCCAGACGTGCGCCGCCAAGCAACCCCCAAATTGGGTAATGAAACCTATGCCAAAATGTTCATCTCAACAAGCACAACAATAGTCTCAACAAGCACAAAGTCAGAATCTAAGCCATTTGGCCAGAATTTACCTCGAACTGTCAAGAAATCAGAGAAACCCTAAAATCCCAGTATGTTCGATTCTCCATCCTCGCTGCAAATTGGTTCAAGATACTAGGAGGGATTGATCAGCATCTCATGGGCTTCAAAATCCCCTAAGAATTGGCGCCGGAGGTGGCTGGAACACGAAAAAATCACGACGGGTCCAAAATCGCGCCGCCACTGCCTTCTCCGCCATGCTGCACCTTCTACAGCCCAAATTGAGCCACCGAACCACCACAGACTTGAAGAGGAGGAAGAGAGCTTTCCAAAGGCACCAGGGGCGGCAGAATTGGTGGCCAGACGGCGAAGATATAGCCAGAGAAAGAAAACGAGTCGTTCCGGTGGTGAGAGAGAGAAAATGGGTCGGGGGTTTCCGAAAATGGAAACCTAGATTTTTCTGAATTTTTTTTGATTTTTTTTTTCTATTTATCCAAAATTGGAAACTTTTTCCGCTGACCATAACTTCTTCATACGAACTCCGATTTTCGTATTCCGCATGTCCACGAACTCTGATTTTCGTGTTCCGCATGTCCACGAACTTCTTCATACGTAGGTAATCTGTGAAGAAGTCCACCCTTGATCTTGAAATTTGCAGACTTACCCTCTGCAGTAGCTGGGAAAACAATGGAAAGAGGAAGCCCTCCTTCAACAGTGGACGTTGAGAGGTCCTTGATGATCTGAGTACCTTCAACCATTACTTCTTATTCAGAGGATGACGAGCTTGGGGTATGAGGTGGTGTTGGCGAAAGTGGTGATGAGATTTGGAGTGATGGCGTTTGTGATGGTGATGGTGATGGTGTAGGTGATGTGGATCCCTCTGATTCGTTGAAGAGCCTTTTCCATTGATCGTTAAATGTGTATGGTCTGAATTTCAAAGGAGAAGGTTTTTTGTGTTCGATTTCTGCAAGAGGAAACTTTAAACGCTCAAGCCTTGCTTGGATCTCTTCTTTTGTAGGGATCTTAGAAAGCTCGGACATTCATAGATATCATGGAGAAATAAAAAATTACACTAAGTTAGTAAACTATACAATAAACGAAATACAATAATTGAATAAGATTAAAAGTATATGGCACCAAGTATAGCTATGTTTGTATAAAACATGATTTTTACAAGTTAGGGTGTAAAATGTGAAATCAAGCAACTTATAAGAATTCAATTTCAACCACAAGTCTTCCATCAAGGTTTAGAACATGGCCCAAGAGTTCTAGTATTAACATCAGGCTCCTTTCTCACTCTTTTGGTAATTCTTTTCACACATGCCCAGGTAGTAGAGGAATGATTTTGGCGGGGCATAAGGCCCACTTGAATGCACTTCTCATCTCCAATCAACCTAACACCATGTATTACTAATGCACCCCGAGCTTCCACTCATGTCTCCCCGACAACCCACGAGCTTCCCGCTCATGCCTTCCCGGCAACCCACGAGCTTCCCGCTCATGCCTTCTCGGCACCCCGAGCTTCCGTTCATGCCTTCCCGGCAACCCTTGAGCTTCCCGCTCATGCCTTCCCAGCAACCCACGAGCTCCCCGCTCATGCCTTCCCGGCAACCCCGAGTTTCCCGCTCACGAGCTTTCCGCTCATGCCTTCCCGGCAATCCTCGAGCTTTACGCTCATGTCTACTCGACACACCACACGTTAATGGAACATTGAATTTTTCTACCATTTGTCGTTTACCGACTGCGACAAATCAAATTCTTTTCGCGTTCCATTAATACGAGCGAAAACCAAACAGACACAACCGTACGCGCGGTCATCGTTCATGAGTTACAAATGCATACCTTCGCAGCACTCATGCAACTTACATCTCACGAGCGTAACCCCGTCAAACTCGACCTCGTTCGTCTCCTTGCGCGCGTCACACATTTATCATATGCAATCCATATGCTCACACGACCATGTATCACGCACCTCATACATTCGTATATGCCAACGCATATCAATGCAACTCACATTTGTTGCCCAATGCAACAAGCATTCTACATATGCCTATTTTTTGTCTTTGTCGTGCAGGTTAACGAGTCCCTTCTTGCTTACGGAGTTCGGGGACTTGTAGGGGCCCCGTACCGCCCGGTTACTTATGCTTGGTGACATCATGTGTATAACTCCCCAACCAAGAAGCTCCTCTTACTTGGGGACTTCGGGGACTTGTACATACCTCTACTAGCAAGACTAGTTTGCTATCTCACCAAGCATAATTAACACCCTCTTTGGGACACCCACAAGCCATGGTGAGGCCCAACCGCTACTTGCATCTTGTAGCCCTATGTTCAAGCTACGCTACGGTATCTGGAAGTCACAAATCCGTCGCCGGGAAGCCACCTTTCCGGCCTTGCAAGTTGCCTTCACAAACATGTTTTCTAGACTAGAATAGTGATTTCTAATATCCCACATCTAAGAAAATGTAAAGGAGAAGCATTCCTTCACCTATAAAAGGAATGCCTCCTCCCACTTAAACTCCATCCCATTACATCTTTTGTAATCCCCTTGGGCCGCAAGGCTCAACACACTAGTTAAACATTCAAGTGGACGTAGCCTCCCGCTAAGGCGGGAGATGAACCACTATACATCTCGTGTCACTCTCTCTCTCTCTCTCTCTCTCTCTCTAAAGCTAACTAGAGATCCCACGGATCACTAACGTTAACAACTAGTCAAGTAACAAAATAATATGGGGAAGAAAATATCACCATGCAATGAAGGGAGCCTCCCAAGCTCGAATCAGAGCCTCCCAGGCTCTATGCTCAGCTCACCCACAAACACATAGTAAGTAGGGAGGAGTACTAAGAATGCTCGACTACACCCACGTGAGGAGGAGAATTAAATAAATTGACCCATGGTGAAGAAAACAATAGAAAACTGAAAACAAGTACAGCTTCCCCAAAATCTCGCAAATGAAAACACGAGTACGATTCCCAACAGTACTCGAAAAATCGCATGATAAATCACATGAAACAACGACGTGTCCCACACGCCAAAAGAATACTCAAAAATCCGTCAACAAGACATAAGTCGAAAATAATAATTATAAATCAGAGATAAATCATCGGAACTCAAAATCACACAAAATAGTAATACAAAATCCACTTCCGAAAAAGTAACCTAAATGAATCATAATCAATCTCCAAAAATCATCATTGAAAGTGAAAATCACGAGATAACCCAAAGTCAATTTCCGAACTCAATATATGGTCAAGTTATAACAGAATGGTAAATACTTAAATCAATAATTCGGAAAAAATAACCGCATGCATCACTTAAAATCAAAAGTCCACTCACAGTATACGGCTAACGTGGTACCCAAGCGTAAGGATCCTCGTCGAGCGATGAGTCGGTACCTCGTCCTGTACACAATTATATTCCGTAAATGACAAATTGACAATTAAACTACGATTCTAAAACAAAACCCAAAACCCCTCGTAAAACAATATCTTCATTTCTTTCCGGATTCAACCCAAACTTCACCACTAATATCAATCTGTCGACTAAAGTATTCCATAGCGGGAACAAGGGAAATCCGAAGGTCGGATTCCCATAAATCGGCATCCGAAACTCCAAAATTCAAAAATTCACAATCGATATCAAACTTCTCCAATTTTCACCAAAAACACACCTACATGTTCTACAACTCACGATTGAATTATTTAGCCAAAAATAGGAATTAAAAACTGGCCCTACGCGCCTCCACGCGTCACCAACAGTGGCGGCTCGTGGGCTGGCAACCTCCACCTCCGGCCACCAAATTTCATGTACAACATCATCTCAACATTTCCAACAAATTTCTCAACTGTGACAAAGTCAGAAAATACCTTGAAGTGGCCGGAAACCAAGCAACCCTAAAAATCTGACGGGGAATAGTGCAGAAAAATTTCTCGACGTGATTTCCCCTTCCACACTTCGATTTGTTGCAAGAGATTTGAGGAGCATGAAGGATGGCCCAAGGCGCTTCCAAAGAACCTAGTTTGGTCGCCTGTGGTGGCCGGAATTGGAAGAAAACGATGTTGACCTCTTCTGCTACAGTAAAATTCTCAGCCTTGGTTTTCCGTTTTCCGGCCAAGACGCCGTGAGCTTCCATCGCAGATGTGTTGAGGATGAAGAAAGGAATCAAACGGTGCTGGTGGCACGCACTCAGGTGGCCAGACAGAGGAGTTGCAGTGGTGAATAGTGGAACGGGGAGAGACAGAGCTCGGGGGAGGAGAGAGAGAGAGAGTTACCGGGTAGGTCAGAACTAACCTACCCACAGTAATTTTTTAAATTTATACCACTTACTTCCAACAGTAACTTTAGTATTTCACTTATAACTTTCGCATATGAACTTTGATTTTAACAAACCACATATGCACAGACTCGGTTTAATGTCCTCTACGACTTTCATGAAGGAAATTTTCTCAAAAAATGATTAAAAAAAAAAATCAACTTTTAGGGCCACTGAAAGTATCGAACAAAGTAAAAGGTGAAAATAATTGTCGTTTACCGTCCAAATGACTAGTAAACAGGTAAATTTAGGTTCGGGACGTAACAGCCGTCTACTTCAGCAAAACCCTCTGCTCCGACGAGCTCATCGCTGATTACACGCATTTTTATGTATGTAATTGCATTATAAGAGCAACTCCAACAGCTTCCCTATATTTTAATTTTTATCTATTTTTGGGAAAAATGAGTCTCTTTTGCTCCAACAGATTCCCTATAACTATCTCCATTTTAGAGAAAGTGAGGAAAGAGAAAACCAAATTCCCTAAATTTACAGCAATCTCTAAAATTTTAAGGAGGAATAATGGAGATTTTAGGGATTGCTATAAAATAGGGAATCTGTTGGAGTTGGAGAAGAAAAAGAGGCTAAAGCTTTGACTTTTGCTTTCCTATAATACAAAAAATATAGGGAAGCTGTTGGAGTTGCTCTAAACACGTGAATTAAGCTAATCCTTAAGTCAATTAACATGTAGTTAATCTACTTTTATTTATTTGTAGGAAATAAGCGGAGCTGCAGAAATTGAGAAAAATGAGCAAAAGTGAAGCAAATGGAATTTTCAGCAAAATGACGAAATTACGCGGTCAACTGTGGCCAACCTCAAAGAAGGAAAAGAAAAAAAAAATAAGGAGATGAATGAAATTATGAATGTTGCACGTTCACATTTCTTTTCACCACCACCACGTGCCTTATCCATTTTTTTTCTTTCTTTTTCTTTTCTTCACTGACCGCCCATTGGACTCTGTTGAAAATACACGCCTAGAGATAATTAATCAAACCCACCCAATCCTTGCGGCCCACCGAACTCTCAAACCCATTCCCTTCTTCCCGCTACAGCCCAAACCAATCATATTTTTGTTCTCAGATATATAGAGATAACCCTCATCATTTTGATCCTAACTATGGGGGATCACCAACAGCGCCGCAAACAATCTTAGGGAAGGGCTGCTGCCCTCTCCTCTCCTCCTTCTCCATTTTCCATATTTGTGTTAGTTTTATTTTAGAGAATTGAAGGACTCAGCCAAAACTTCAAGGATTCATCAAAGGCTTCTCCTCTACAAGATTCAAGACTTGGGGTAATTGTGGGAGTTATAATTCAAGGATACTCATGTTAGCTTTGTAGCTAATTGTGGATACCCTTGTTTTCTCCTACACTTCTATACTCTTTTCTCTTTGAATTTTGTAATTTCGTTGTTGGGGGTTAAGGTTGTGTGCCCTAACCCAAATCTTGTGTAAAAGATGTTTAATTTAATGTAATGATGCAATTTTATATTATGGATGCTTATATCAATTATTATTGGGTTGAAATGCATGTCTAGGAGCCTAGTCAACTCTAGGGTGTGTATTTTGAGCATTTCTAGGACGGAGTTAGAGGCTTGACCCCCTCTAATTCCTAAGCTAGAAATGTTCAATTTAGTATTCGAGGGCTTATAAGCATAGTGATTTACACCCGTTGCGTGATTGCTTGGGCAGGTCGCTTAGTAGTATAATTCCTCGATCTCTAGGCCTCTTAGTGTGAGTTAGTGACCCTTGACCTATCTCTAATTCATGTCAAGTGAGTTCCTACAACCCTTGAACCGGAGTAGGAATACCATGAAAGAGAATTTTGGTCCTTGAGCCTTGAACCTCGCTCCTTGAATACGACTACCGCCAAAGTAGGAAATTCGCATCTACATTAGATTAGCTTCCAACACATGAGATTTAGGTGAAGGAGTCTCCCTAGCAGCCAACATTCTCATTTTTATTGTTTACATTTCATTTTTATTTTTATTTTTATTGCTTTACATTTCATTACTTTGTGTTAAGTTAAAATCAACTCCCAAACATTGAACTCTTCCACTCATTTGTGCATATCCACCACTAAACTCTTAGTTTTGATTAGGCTTTGGTGAAAACCAAAACCGAGCATTGGTTAGAGTAGAATTTTTGTTTATTTAGTTCTTCTTTTGTTTGTTAAGTCTCTTTATTTCCGATCACCCAATGATTGTGGGTTAGGCACTAATCCCCGAGGTACAATAAACTAAGGCCCAAATATTTCCCTTACTCGACATGATTCGTACGCTTGTGAGATTATATGCTTCAAGTCAATCACCATGCTTCGCTACGAGGTTCTTGACTCCTTCCTCCGCGACCTCGCCCAGCTCTCAAGGAAGATGCAATGTTGGTGCAAGGAGCTCTGTTCATGATACATTCATTGGAGACGTCAGTGATGAAGCGGCATCAGAGAGAGAGAACAAAAATACTAATTTACCCTTTGAAAAATGGGAAGAAAAAAAAATAGAATTAACGGTGTTATTGGCGGCATGTACTAAAAGAGTGTCGGGTTTGTTAAGTCATGTACTATTGTGATAGTTTTGAGTTTTGAAAGCATAATAACTGTAATTCTCAGTGGGCAATAGTTCATGTATTGTTCTTAAAATTCTCCCAATTATGAATACCTATACAATTTTTAGCTGTTTATACCTAAGAGTGGGGCTCTGAATTCTTAGCATGTAATTATGTTTGAATAATTAATAAATTCAGATTGCTCATCCACTTCGTCAAGCTTTTAATTTTCTGTTAATTATTAATTAGTGTTTAAGTTTCTGTTATTATCTCCTAAGTTGAAGTTTTAATTTGCTGCTTCAAATGAAACCTTTGTTGCCATGTTTTAGAAACAAACAGCGGTGATTCCACCCGTTTTAGTAACCGTTAGGCAGGAGGCCGTTAGGTGAAGTTGTGACATATTGAAGGCTAGTTTATTTTTATTTCAAGGCTTAGAAGAGGTTTTCCTACGACAAAAGTAAATTTTAAACTTTACCTACGTCAGCTTCGGGACACAAAAGATATTTATAAAAATGACTAGCCTCAAAAGTCTTTTCCTGATCAAAAATTACCTTATTTATCATTCCATCTTATCGTGGACCTTTTTAACATATCCCCATTCACTAATGTGTAATTAATTCTTAGAAATTTGAATAGCTTTAAGATAGTTTGAGTCAAAATTAGAAAGTAATTCACAAAGGTTTTAGAGACTTTAGAGACTTCTCCAAGATTTTAGAGACTTCTCATTGGTTGGTTAGAGACTTCTCCAAGATTTTAGAGACTTCTCATTGGTAATTCACAAAGTAATTCACATATCCCATATTATTTTAGCAAATATATCTTCTCCAAGATTTTAGAGACTTCTCATTGGTTGGTTGACGCAGAAAAGCTTACATGGATTTATTTGATTGGTTGGAACTGTGTGGATCAATCAGATAATTCCTAGAAATTAAAAGAAGGATCTAGAAGACTTGGTGATAGGTTCATAATTTCATACATTTTTATACCCTTAAATGTAGGATTCTAGGCTTAGTTCTTATCATTTTTGAGTCATTTACTTTGTGTTTGTGTTTTGTAGGTTAAATTGGAGAAAAGAAAGATTTGGAGCTTAAAGTCAAACTCAGGATTGAAAGGGTGCTTGTTATCCTGAGTGTCCAGAATCGTCTCTGTTGTGCGTTAACTTTGAGGATTAAACTGTACCTTCTCACAAGTAATTAGCAGGCGAGCCTTATACCATTGCAAAGATACGGATGTTAGCATTCTGAGGAATTTTACGGAAGTGGATTCGCATTTTTCTGGAGGAAGTTATGATGATTTAAGTGAACCTAGTTCGGAAAGGCAGATTCTGACGGATTTTGCATATCTTTTTGGAATCTGACTTGTGAGGCCCAAATATGTTGTTCTTAGCACTTGAATGGAACAAGGCTGAACGTGTCTGACATATTTGGAGTAATTTCTTGCATTGACTTTAATAACCCTACGTTTCTTTGGAGAGAAGAAATTTACTCCAAGTTGGACTAGAAGACCTAAGAAGCCCAAGTCAAGTAGGAATTGGGAGGGACATACAAGGCAGAAAACCTAGAACGTCTAGGGATACAAGAGGCAGCAGATTCCGCAAAGAACGAGGAGAATAAAAGCTCTCACCATCGCTTGACCCGAGTTCCTCAATTCTTCCATTGATTGTTTCATGTTTTCTTTGATTCTAGTCCTACTTTTCATAGTTATGGATTGCTAAACTTCTAAGCTAGGCTGAGATGAAGCTCCTAGTATGACTATTCTATTTGTTTAGTTGGTTTGCTATTGAATTTCTGGAATTCTAAGTTAAACTCTTAATCACCGTTTAAATAGAACTTTTATTCAAAATCTTTGCTCGGGATCAATAAGACCTAGGTTTTGTTTATGAGTTATTTGGTTGGAGAACATGATGCTTGATCAATGAGTAGATGTTTTCTAGGGTGCCAAAAGATAATTCAATCTTATGATTAAAGAGTTGTGAATGAAGAATACAAGTGCTTGATCATAGTCGATATTCTTGTTTGCATGATTTTCTAGTTCTTTTGTGCTTAATGGAGTTGAACATGTTTGCTTGAACCTGATCATTAAGTGGAGTAAATTATAGTTTGGCTACTTGAGTTCTATACAGGATCAATAAGTTGGAATTCATAGGTTAGAAGAACTTTGGCATATGTCTGGGATCAATAACGCTTATGTACGGAAATCTTTAGCATGAAATCTAGGGAATTCAATTGTTATCAACTAGAGAATCGGATAGAAGTATTAGGTGGTGGATTCAATGCTTTAGCATCTTCATAATCTGTTCTTAAACTCTAAAGAATCTCATTGCTCATTCTTGTCTTTAATTTTAGTTTTTCTTTCTTTAATTTTCTGTTTAAAACTCAATCACATCATAAAAATCAGTTTCTTTCACTTAAGTATAGCACATTTGTCATAACAAAATTGTCTCAATCAGTCCTTGAGGGAATGACCTCGTGCTTGCACATCTATTCTACAATTGATTCGTGCACTTGCGAGTACTAAATTAAAATTGACAACACTTGGGGACTAAGGCTTGCTGTCCCCTATAAATATAAACCATTCTAACGTCAAGCCTCATCAATTTTTTCATTCTTTCACACACCAAAAATCAGTGCCATTCTCTAGTCTTTAGAAGTTCTGTGTTTTCAAGCAAGGAGGAGAAGAAGCCATGCAATACATCAAGTTCCTAGCCACTATCCACCCTTGTGCGTCCCTAGAAGATTGTTTGCTTTCAAGGATCTTCAAGTTCAGCATCTCAAGGCTTTGTCATTCATCTTTCACGGTGTATTTCATTTTTTCTTTGTAAACTTTTTAGTTTTCCTTTGTTTGATTTCACAAAACTATAAATTCTAGTTAACATGACGTTAAGGCCAAAGTTTAAAACCCATTTATATGTTTTGAAATAAAGTTGCGAATTCTATATGTTGATTTCTATGTTGCTTATGTGAGATTGCTTAATTGATTTTGTTTTACAGAAAACTTTTATATGTATGTGTTCTTTGAGTGCACGATTAGGATATATGCATGTAATTGGAGCTAGATTAAGGTAAACAATTCACCTAATAGTTTTGTAAACCTATTTCATAGGTAGTAAAGACTTTGGACAAAGGTCGAAATCAATTAAGGAGGATTGCAAAAAAGATGAACCTTTTCATACTAAGTTGTGCACTTTGGTTGACATCTTTTCTTTGTTCTTCATGCGTTGAATGTGTTCTTGATTAGCTAGTTTTCTAGACTATGATTGCATGTTCAATAAGATTAATTTAGGTGCTTTCACTTAGATTAATTATTCAAGGAAAGTAAAATATGGGAAATCGTTTGCTTACTAACGTTTCACATGGTCAACTTCTTTCTCATGACATAGAAAATCAAATATAGGAATTGTTATTGGATTTCATACATATGATTGTAGTTTTGATCTTTGTTCCTTGCGTTTTCACCCCTGTATATGTATTTTACGTTTTTATTTTTGTTTCTTTTGATTTTAAATTTCAAAACCTAAATATCCCCCATTTATGATTATGTTTATATTCTTTTATTCTTTGTTTTATTTTTGTAAATAATACATTATACTTAATTATTTATTTGTTTATGCAATTACAGGTGTACCCCTAATCCCCGACTTGAATGATTTTCTACTTATTCTATTCTGACAACTACACTTTGAAGGGTTAAATTGCGTGCTACATTTGGCATATCAATGCATAGAGAATTTGTGATTTATTTGAATGAAAAATATATTCATAATACTTAACAACAATAATTCAATATAGGTAAAGCAGTGAGTCCCTTCTCGAGACAGAGTTAGGGTTTAGTCAAAACTAGGGTTTCGTAACCGGTGAGTACCACCTTGTGGCGGCGCTACCCGTGTACTCTCTGTGTATGTGGTGG
The DNA here is from genome assembly GCF_958449725.1 of Rosa rugosa. Lineage (NCBI taxonomy): Eukaryota > Viridiplantae > Streptophyta > Magnoliopsida > Rosales > Rosaceae > Rosa > Rosa rugosa. The sequence goes on from NC_084826.1 coordinate 33,419,466, forward strand.
CTCATGTATCTATTGGTGTACGTGGTTGTGGTCGACAGGGGTGAGTTAGTTCCTTTGGATGGAAGAGGTTATGGGAGATTTCTCATGGCTGCTTGCCATTCGTGATGAGGAGGAGTTGGAAGTTATTACGGTGGAGGATTCTACTGCGCTTATGGCCAGGAGATTTTGGCTGGTCGGTAAGGTCCTTTCTAATAGGAGTGTGAATAAGGAGTCCTTCAGAAGTGTTCTAAAGAAGATCTAGACTACGAAAGAGGAGTTCTCCATTCTTGACTGGGAAGATTCAGGTAGGTTTGTCTTTTTGTTTAGATCTGAAGGTGATTGTCAAAGAAATTTGAATGGGAGTCCTTGGTCGTTCGATAACGCATTGTTGGCACTGGTTCCTTCTAATGGCCTTTGTAACTTCCCGTATCTCAATTTACCCGTTTACTAGTCATCCGGATGGTAAACGACAACTACTTCACTTTTTACTTTGTTTCGATACTTTTAGTGGCCCTAAAAGTTGACTTTTTGTTCGGGTCAAAATTTGAGAAAATTTCCTTCATGAAAGTTGTAGAGGACATTAAACCGAGCGCTTGCATATGTGGTACGTAAAAATTGGAGTTCGTATGCGAAAGTTATGAGCGAAATACAAAAGTTACTGTATATGGTAGATAGTATATATTTGAATTTTTCACTGTGGTTGGTAACATTTTCTTTCTCTCTCCTTCCCCGCGTCTTCTCTCTCTCTCTCCTTCCACGTCACTCTCTCAGACTCTCTCTTCGACCTCATCTCTACAACTTCTTACTCTGACCACCTGGGAACGTGTGGCCCGCACCTTTCGACTCCTCTGCCCGTACCCAACCTCCCCTCGGTGGTAGATCACGGCGTCTTGGCCGGAAAACGAAGACCCAAGGCCGAGAACACCACGGTGCCGATTCTGGTCAACGCCTCATTCTTCAGCTTCCGGCCACCAAAACCAGCCAAACTTGGCCGATCAGAAGCGGCTTGAGACGTAGACCATCCTCCCCAAAGCTTTTGCCGAGAATCGAAACGTGGAGGAAGAACTGACGGCTGGAAGCTATGGGTCACTATTCACGATTCGGGTTCAAGCTTCTCCTTAATTGTTGAGGTACTTCTAGTCGTTTTCTGGATTTGTTGTAGTTGAGAAAGTTGTTTGTATGGTTGAGACGAAGCTGCTGCCAAAATTTGGTGGCCATTGAAGCTGGTGGCGACGGCGCGTAGGGCAGCTTTTTAATTTCGATTTTTTTTAGCTAATTAAATCCTATAATTGTTGTAGAGGTTTAATATGTGTTTTTGGTGAATTTTGGGAGAAGTTTGACATTGATTGTAAATTTCCAAAGTTTGGAGTTTCGGATGTCGATTTTTGGGAATCCGACCTTCAGATTTCCCTTGTTTCTGATATCGAATGCTTTAATCGACAGATTGATATTAGTAGTGAAGTTTGGCTTGAATCAGGAAAGAAATGGAGCTATTGGTTTACGTGGGGTTTTCGGGTTTCGTTTTTGTTTGAACCTATATTTGGCAAGGCCGTTGTAGCAGATAGGTGGGCCCGGCCCGCAAGGCCTAATGAATGACCGCGGCAAATTAGCCGCGGCACATTAAATGTTTATTGTCAAATTTATGATCGAAGATAACGTGTGCAGAGAGCCGTTATTAAATCGGGAGAGATCAAATGAATCACAAGGCGTAATGAATGACCGCGGACCCACAAGTCGTAATGAATGACCGCGGGAGAAACGTTACCAAAGTTTGGGGCAATTAACTTGAATGAGCATCAGGAGGTGTTATTGCCAATCATCAGTTACAAGACCTAATTGATTGCTCATGAAATAATCAATCATTGATAACGTCAAAAATATCACAAACATGAATACTGTTATATTTGTAATCAATGCGGTCTTAGCGGTAAAGGCCGAGATTGCTTCTTTTCCTTCATTCAGTAGTTTAGCTTCACTATAAAAAGGACCATAGGATTCATTGTTAAAGGTCCTCGACCAAACGCTCTACGCGATTACTCAAATTTTATCTCAATACAATTCAACAATTCAGCAACACTTATCAATCTTTACTTGTTTATCTTATCGCTTTCTTTACTGGTATTTATCTTTCCTGCACTTTACTTTGTTGCTCTTTACATTCAAGCAGCTTATCTTCCTGCACTTTATTTGCTGCACTTTATTTCCCGCGATTTACATTCTTGTTCTTTATCTTCCTGCACTTTATTTGCTGCACCTTTACTTTCCTGCACTTTCGTTTATGCTATTTATTTGTTGTTATTTACTTTACGTCATTTACTTTATACAAAATCACAAAAAGAATTATCATCACTTCACTTTCACCTTAATCACCGAGTTACACAACACGAAGACTGCGGCTAGTTAAGGCCGATCCGTTCTAAAGTCCTTGCATTCAAGGCAGAGAGAACCCCACGGCCGAGATTGATCATTCCTCGGCCCACAATCAACTGATCAGAAGTTAGATAGGCGCAAGATCTACAATCTATAACAAAACCTCGCTTGGCTTACCGGCCGCAAGTTGGCACGCCCGCTCACAGGTCACCACTCCAAAAGGACACGTGTAAGCCAAAGAAGCCCTCGGCCCAGTGACACGCTGCCGGGACGATTTTTGAGCGAACAGTTTTAGAATCGTATTTATTCGTTGAATTGTTGTTTACGGAATATAATTGTGTACAGGACGAGGTACCGACCCATCGCTTGACGAGGATCGTTACGCTTGGGTACCACGTTAGTCGTATACTGTGAGTGGACTTTTGTTTTAAACAATGATGCATGCGTTTGTTCTTGGATTAATGCCTTATTTAATTATCATAATATTTTGTCGAGCATATTATTTTAGTTTCGATATTATTTGGTTTTGGTATATATATATTTGGAATATTGATAGGATTTTCCCTCATGATTTTAGAACGAGAGTTTTCTACGCTTGAATTTGAATTTACGATTTTTATTGATTTTCGACGAATTATTTTCCGAGGTGGTTTCCGGAATTATATATTATATTTCTATTCGTCGATTTGAGATTTTTAAAAGATTTTCGAAATGGGGTTTTCGATGGAGTTATATTTCTTATTTATTATTGACTTTCGGCTTTGGCATTGGGAATGCCTTAATAATGATTTTGGATTTGGTTTTGTTTCTGATTTACGATTTATAATTTGATCTCGCCTTTCTGATTTTGAACTTGAGATTATCTTGGCGTGTGGGACACGTCGTTGGAAATTCATTTGCGAGAGATGGGGAAGCCTTATGTATTTATGGATTTACTGGATTTTCGGATATGTTTTCTTGTGCCATACCTTGGGGTGATTTTTATCATGCTAGCATTGAGTCCGCCTTTGTGGCAGCGTGATGGGATCACGGAAGCCCGTCCGCCTTTGTGGCGCTGGTTACTGCCTTTGTGACAGTAATACTGAAGCCCAGTATCCTAATCGCCACACATAGTGGCGTAAGGGTATATACGGGAGTATGGGAGTACTTTAGCCTGGGAGGCTATCACCTGAGCCTGGGAGGCTCACTGTATGGCTGTCATCTTCCCTTACTTCTTATATTATTTTTGACTAGCGGGGCTAGGCCAATTTCCCTTAACTAGCGGGGCTGGCATGTCTTTATGAGGTTCTCGCTTTTTAAAGATAAATGTTTTACCATTGTTGCATGCATCGAGTTTTTTTTTTAAGGAATAAATGTGGGAAAGCATAAAGTCTCTTTTCTTTACAATTACTTATTTTTGTCCACTCATGCTAACGTTTTTATGTACTTTCCCCTGGGCCCTTCGGTTTCAAATGCCCAGTTCGCAGTGTAACTGTTCGGCTTTAGGAGTTGAGGCTTAGCACCACCACTGCCATCTATCCTTCGTAGGTTACTTGCTAACCTACTTTGTATACCTTTGTTTTGTGGCTTTAGACCGCTCTGATAACCATGAGACTTTTGTATTAATATTGTAAGCTTTGACTTGTTTGTAACTTGAGATACTTGGATAATTTGTTATTCTAAATTGTGGAGTTGTTCGGTTTTGGGAGCAGGGTGGCTCCAGGAGTTTTTGGAGGGTTGTTTAGAAGTGTGAATGTGTTTCTACAGGTTTTGGGTAGTCCATTTTAGGGGTGACTCTGCCGAATTTTTGGTAGAGTTATTTCTAAGGTGGGCCCCACAGGGCCACCTCGAATTTCAGGGTGAAATTCGGGGCGGGTCCTGTTAGCCTTGTTAATCCAGGCGAGGTGTCTCTGCTGATGCAAAATTTTTGGATTAGGGCTCGAGGTCTTCCACCTACGTTTCTCATAGAGGAGACAGATATGAAGATAGGAAGGAGTATTGGAAGATATATTGACACCGATCTAGGTTCTTTTGGTGATGGTACAATAAGTTTTCTTAGAATCCGAGTGGGGTTGAAGATTTGTGAACCTTTGACAAAGGGAATTCATATGCAACTCAATCCACGGGAGGCTTCTCTGTGCACAGTGAAGTTTAAATACAAACATCTCCCGCACTTTTGTCCATACTGTGGTCTATTGGATCATGTTGGGGCAAACTGTGCAGCTAGACTGGAAGGGAAGATTACAGAGGTGAAATTTGGACGTTGGAAGATACTGGCTAAAGATGTTTTCTCTATTGATCCTCATGGTCAGTTGCAAGGTCATTCTTTTGGTTTGAATGTAGGGAAGAAAATGTGGTCAATGAAAGCTCCAGATATTCCGGTGTGTGGGTGGTTTGAGATAGGGCTAAAGGGAAGGATAAGGAACTTGTCTTTGATGGTAGGAAGGTTGGAGCTGTATGTGGCATCGAACAGGTTGGTGAGGCGAAAAGGCGAAAATTGGTGTGTGATAATCATGATACGTAAATCAGGACTGGTGTTGTAAATGAAGTGATTATGATTGATGCCCCACCGAAGGGTGTGAATGTGGGTGATGGTAAGGTTAACCTGCCTAATTTAGTTGATGCTCCGGTTATGGAAGAAGTGATGAAGGCAGGTGTACGTCTTTCTGCTGTCTCTAAAACTCAAAGTACTAAGAATGAGATCAAGGGTAAAAAAAGTTGCAGATGGTAATCAAGGTGGAAGGAGGAGAGGAGGTGGGTAGAGTAAGAAAGTTTCTAGTGATGTAGAAAGCGATCAGAAGCAGAAGAAACCCTCTCCTAGTAAACGTGAGAAAGTGAAAGACTTTGTGATGTCTTGCTCGCCTAGCAAGCGTCTGATCTTTAGATCACCTACAAAGAATTCAAAGCACAGCTTGGTAAAAGGTGGAATTAGTTCTACTGTGATTGGAACTGAAGTGGTGAGACCCGAGGGACGGGCCCACCACGAACCATGAATTTCTTAAGCTGGAATGTCCGCGGGCTTGGGAACCCGTCCACATTCAATGCCCTGAAGAAGCTACTTCGGGCTCAAGATTCCAACTTAGTTTTCTTAATGGAGACTAAGAAGAAGAAAGATGCGATGATTAAGTTGTGTGGTTCTCTTGGCTATAATAATTGTAGGGTGGTGGAAAGAACAAGGGAGAAAGGAGGAGGGTTAGCATTGTTACGGAAGGATGGGTTACATGTTGATGTAGCAGATTCCTCGCCGGGGTTCATTGATGGAGTGGTAGTGGTTAATGGTAAGAGGTTACGGGTTACTGGTTTCTATGGTAATCCTGCAACGAGTGAGAGGCATCATTTTTGGGAGGTTTTGCAACGTCTCTTTCACACAATGTCTATGGATGATTGGATTGTTTTTGGTGATTTTAATGAAATATTAAGGGATGAAGAGAAAAGTGCTAGTAGGTTGCGATCTGTTTGTCAAATGGAGAGGTTTGGGCAGGTAGTCAATGATTGTGGCCTTAAAGAAATTGATTTTACTGGTCCCTTGTTCCCCTGGAGCAATGGGACGGTTTCTGAATGGTTAGATAGGGATTTCTTGAATCCGGCTGCAACTTTATCTTTTCCACAAGCACATGTGTTTCATTTGGATATTGGTGCAAGTGACCATCTTCCTCTTCTCTTTGACTTGTTAGGGACTGGTTTACCTCAAAAACAGAAGACTAGAATGAGATTTTTATTTGAAAGTTTTTGGGTAAAGGAAGAACAGTGTGGGTCTATTGTCAAAGAGGTATGGGAAGCTATGGAAGCTAATGACTTATTTTCTAAACTTCATAGTTGTGCTGAAAGATTACAAGATTGGAACAAGAAAGTGGTGGGACATGTTCCAAGGAAGATTGAAGAGTTAAAGTTTGCTTTGCAAAAGTTTCCTATTGACATTACCACAGAGGCAGATAGAGGTCAACGTTCAGCCATCAAAAAGGACCTAGAGAAGTATGCTAAGTATGAGGAGTCTTATGGAAGCAAAGATCTCGTGGCCAATGGCTACAGGAGGGAGATAAAAATACAAAGTTTTTCCATGTGGTTGCTAAGGGTCGGGGGCAGCAATGGGTGTATTTGATGAGGCCGGAGTTTGGTGTGAGGAGTTGACAGCTGTGCAAAATGCATTTGTGTCTTATTTCTCGAATCTATATACGTCAGAAGGATGCAATAATATGGAGTTGGTTCTTGACACCATTTCGAGGAAGGTATCAGACGAAGTGAATTGCAAGCTGCTTCAAAAATCCGAGAGATGGGAAGTGGAGGTGGCTCTGAAACATATGGGTGCTACAAAATCTCCAAGTTTGGATGGTATATCAGCTTTATTTTTTAAAACCTACTGGTCAATTGTTGGAGATGCAGTTTGTGATTATTGCTTGTGTGTTTTAAATGATGGGAAGAAGATGGATGATTTCAACCATACCCTGATTTCTCTTATTCCAAAGATCAGCAGTCCAAAGCATGTTACTAAATTTCGGCCAATCGGAGTGTTCAATTGTATACAAATTGATTTCCAAGACTTTGGCTAATAGACTGAAGAAGTATTTGCCTGAGATTATTTCTAGCACCCAAAGTGCTTTTGTTCCAGGTAGGAATATTAAAGACAATGTCATAGCAGCTTTTGAAACAATGCATACAATTCGTGTTCAGAAGTCTACCCCGAACTGAAAATTGGTGCTTAAGTTGGATATCAGCAAAGCTTATGATCATGTGGAATGGAGTTTTTTGGAGGAAGTCATGAAGAAGTTGGGTTTTGTGGATGTGTGGATTAATTTAGTGATAAGGTGTGTTAAATCTGTGTCTTTTTCTATCCTTTGGAAAGGACAACCGGTTGGGAACTTTCGACCAACTAGAGGAATTCGCCAAGGCGATCCATTATCCCCGTATCTATATCTTCTTGTGTCTGAAGATTTATCTGGCTTACTTGTTAGAGAGGATGAGGTTGGGATGGTTTATGGAGCTAGAGATGCTCCTTTTGCACCATCTATCTCCCACATATTATTTGCAGATAATAGTCTCTTGTTTGTGAATGTTACCATCTAGGATTGTCTCCATTTAAAGCAATATCTATTGTTATATGAAAGTGCAGCAAGGCAGCGTATTAACTTCCAGAAATCGGTATTGTCTTTTGGTCCCAATGTTTCTGATAAGAGGAAAACTGACATACAGGACATTTTTAATGTACCAGTTATGGATTTCCATAAGAAATACTTGGGCTCCCAACAACAATAGGCAGGAATAAGAAAGATATGTTTAGAAAGATGAATCAAAGATTGGATGTTCATTTACAAGGTTGGCAAGGGAAGTTCCTCTCTAAAGCGGGTAAGCTTGTTTTGATTAAAGATGTGGCTCAAGCTATTCCCACTTATTCAATGAGTGTGTTCCAATTGTCAATGGGGGTGTGCAAGAAATTCCAGTCAAAAGTAAGTCAGTTTTGGTGGGGGAAGGGTGGTGGCACCATAGGAGAAAGTGAATCAGACGACATATTGAATTTATATGTCGTCTGAGTACGTCAGACAACATACGAATTAAACTGGTCGTCTCTATTTCCCTCAGCCAACACAGGCTCAAAATTGAAATTTGCAAAATTTGGGACAACACATACAATGATATATGTTGTCTGAAAACCCCCTAAAAAAAATATTCAATTAATTTGGTGCGTTGAAAATCCTCGAAACCCTAATCTAACGTATTCCCTCCCTTAGCTGAAAAACAAAACCGAGCTTTCCCTCTCGTTTTGCTACAGAACAAATTAACCCTTTCCCTTAGCTGAAAAAAAAAAAAAACAAACCCTAGATCCACAAAAACAATTGCCTCTCACTCTCAGTCACTGTCACCCTCGCATGCTCTCACTCTCATGAACCTCAATCTCTCAATCCACCCTGGCCCTTTCACCCTCTCAAGCTCACCCTCTCTCTCGCTCATCCTCCGGCGATTCTGGCAAAGAAAGCTTGGGGTATAGAAGTTTGGGTAAGCGATTCCGGCGAATTAAGTTTGGGTATTCAAGTTTTCTGAAAGCCATCTCCCAGCAAGAACACAGTGTGACCAAATTTGCTTCACTCGCCCAGTTTTAAGGTTTGAATCATATGAACTCTTATCCCCAATTTCACTCTTTTGATTGTTGATGTTCTGGAGAGACAAAACACCTACCCTTTCATTGTGGCCTGGTAATCATTGCCTCTGAACTCCGATGTTGTTTTCAATTTTGATGCTTTTGTACTGAATGCAAAAGCTTCTTCTTTTAATTTACAAAGAAACAAGAGAAATTTTAAATACACACCCCTAATTAGTTAATACACATCTCTATTATTTTATATTTCAAATCAAATTTTATAGGTAGGTTAAATGTCCAAAACAGATATCTATATATTAGAAGAAAAAAAAATCGAATCACGCCTATATTCTTTTTTACGTCTCTTCTTCTAAACCCTAGACGCTGTAATACATCTTTCTTCTCCACACTTCATCATATCAATTTCGACCATTGACATAGATTCTTAAGACCTCGCTCAACAATCTTCAATTATGTCGTGTTTAGATGAAATAATTATAAATTCTTGAGAAATTTAAAATGATGGAATCTACCACTCCATCAATTAGAATTCCATAAATTGCAATTTCTATTGTTGGGTTGTATTTATTCAGAATTTGGAATGTGTAATAAATTAAGAAGATTTCAAACAAGTTAAAATATTGAAAACGAAAATGACCTTGCTTTGGAAACTAATAAAGTAAGAAAAGTAAACTTTTGTAAGGAAATTCGAAATGATACATATTTTGATGGAAATTGAAGTGAAGAATTCGGACAATCAATTCATTCATTTTTTTCCATAGAGAAATTCATAATTTCCAAGTATAGAATGTCAAACGAGATAATTCATATTAAGAAGTTATGAACTGCTTATTTTCATTTTAAATATCATCTCTTTTTCCTTCATCCAAACACACTGTTGAGGTGTGTGTTCTTCATCTTGTTTATTATTATCATGTTTTTAAAGATTTGAAGGGAACGGTAATAAATCTGTAAGGATTTCCCAATATTTAACACAAGTAATCAGTATGGGCATTTACAAAACGTCAACCTATACTGATCATACTAAATAGTAGCCTTAATATAGTCAAATAATAGAATATTTCATGATTTTTGAGATTAAGGGTATTTTCGGTACTTTGGGTTGTGTATTTAATAAAATATTATAATGATAAATTAAATGAGTGGTGTATTGAGAATGGGGTGTGTATTAAGTAATTGGGGGTGTGTATTTAAAATTTCTCAAGAAACAAAGCTTGCTTTCATTAATTTTGTTTCTTTTGTTTTGTTCCAACACTCCAGACCACAAGGTTGAACCTTTTGTCTTGTTCACCTTGATTAGCCTTGATTAAGACAAGAAAGCCACCGCCAAATTTATTTCTTTAATCTTCCAAGACTTTGAACTTGTTCTGTTAGCCTCCGCCAACACTTTGATTTTTTTATGTTTTTTGACAAAAGCATGAACTGACAGCGCTTTCATGTAACGCAGGCACCATCTCAAAGCACCTCTTGATTGTACAAGTTCGGGTTCTCGCTTTGTCGGTCGCACTCTTCCATTTTCAGCTTATCTCTCTCTCTCTCTCTTGCCTTGTAAGTTCTTCGTTTTTAGTTTCATCGAGTCTTGATGGGTTGTCTGATATGATTGGGTTTATTGATTATATATTATGGTATTGTTGTTTCTGATTGATTGAAATAGTTCATTCTTAGGTAAAATGAACATAGGTTTGTTGTATTATGCTGCAGGTGTTGTACGTTATAGCTTGAAATATAGATTTTATTGTCTTTTTATGTCCTTTGGTAAACAAAGTGATGAAATTTTGATGGGAACCCATTTGGGTGTGTAATTATACTATTTGTTTCTACTTGAGGTAACTATAGAAGTATCGAATTGAAGTATGTAGTATATGAAACATTGAATTATGGTATGCAGTCTTTGTTAGGATTATCAGTTTAATTAGTATCTCTGTGTGTTTTAGTTTTGCTAACCTAATAAACATTGCAGAATTGTGTTTTAGTTTTTTTTTTCAGTTATAGTATAAACCCTAAACTTAAACTGGAAGTACTTTTCAGATTTCATTGGTTACTTTAGGAATGAGTTTCTCTTGAAGTGGTAAGACATTGTATGTGATTATTCAATTGGTTTCTTTCTTGCACAGTAGTATCAAAAGCATAGTTCTTAAACTTAAGTTTTTACAATGGTCTAGCAAGCTGCACATTAAAGAACTTCAATTCACACATTTAGAAAGTTAATTGATTGGCACTAGAAGTATACCATGTCATGTGATTAGATATAGAGGAATACACTTGCAGATTTTGTGGGCATGTCTAATTGATCTTATTCATAGAATCTTGTTGGTGTACAGAGATCTATCTTGATTCTTTGCTTATGTTTGTGATTTTTCCATGTACTTACACACTATTTATACCCACAAATATGTAGGGTCTGTATTTGGTGTGTAAAGATCTGTGAGTTGAAGAAGGTCATATAGTATAGCTAGTCATATAGTATCACTGGACAAAATTAAGCTTGCCCTTGCTATCCTTAAGGTATACCTCTTAGTTTCTTCTTTGAACATGAACTTACAAATATGTCTCATGCCTTCTAACATACTGCTTGTGGTTGTGAGTTATGTGAGTATATATGCCTTGTAATATTGCTTAATTATCCTAGGTGTGCAGCAATAGTTTACATTTGGACATGTTAGACAATATGTTATATTTTGCTAATGCAAGGTCTTTATATTTTTGTGGAATATGGAAACATACTTACAATAAGTTAGACCTGAATTGAATTGGCTTATTCTGTTTTCTGGTTTTCTTCTTCTTTTAAAGTAGTTGTATTATGTTGGTACATATGAGAATGCTTTTCTAAGTTGTCTGAAGTTAAGTTTGTTTTATTTTTAGAGATGGATAAGTCTTGGATGCATGCTGATAGAAGATCACACACATATGAACTAGGTGTTGAGGAATTTCTAAAGTTTGCTTTTGAGAATGCTAGCTATGTAGATAATATCTGTTGTCCCTGCGCTAAATGTGGGGGCACAGATGAGACATTTTCAATTAGGATGATAAAAGATCATCTATATTGGAATGGTATAGATGAGAGTTACAAAGATTGGGTATGGCATGGGGAACCTTCTAGGGCAACGATGAATGCCAATGAAGAGCCATCTGAAGCTACTGTAGATATGGTAGAAGAAGAAGATGGGGTAGACAATATAAGGTTGGGAGATCAGGGAGAAAAAATGGCTAGTGAGGATGAGGTTTATTTCGATAATTGTGAGGATGAGCAGTTTTCAGCAGACTCAAATGACTTTATGAAGTTAGTCGACGATGGAGATAAACCTTTATACCCTGGTTGTAAGAAGCACACCAAATTGAATGCGCTTATACAGACTTATAACCTGAAAGCAAAGCATGGAATGTCTGATGTGTGCTATTCTGATATGTTGATCATGATTGGAATGTTTCTTCCTGAAGGTAATGAGATACCAGGGTCAGAGTATGAGGCTAAAAAGACTTTAGTTTCATAGGAATGGAATATAAAAAAATGGGTTTTTTTACTTCAACGGTGTCTGGACACTTAGGAGACTTTTAAAATGATACCTGAACTTACAATGTTATCAATATGATACCTGGACTCATTTTTTTTTATCAACGTCGTACCTCAGTCTATTTTTCGTCACGGTGCCGTTAAATATGAGCACGTGACCTCCACGTGACTAGATTTTCAGGGATAAAATTGTCATTGAGTCCAACTTATTATTAAAAGAAAATTTTAAAAAATTGCAGATGACTCCTCATCTCGTCCGACTACACGAAGAAAACGACGACGATATCCTCAGCCCCACCGCCTCCACCACCACCACATAAACCCTAGACACCACCATATCCCCGAGTATACCAGCATCGTTGGGAGAAGGGGCAGCGGAGACTTCGAGGACGAAGATGGTGAAGGACGACGGCTCCGATCAACAACCGAAACCAACCCACCATCACTCTCCTCATCGAAATCCAAGTTTTCTGTGACCCAAAACAAGTTTTCAGGAACCCTTTGCTCCCAATCCCATGTAAAGCTTCGAACTTCAACCTTCCAAAGCTTCAAAACTTTTTCTGTAAAGCTTCAAAAAATTCCAAATTCCAAATTCCCAATTCCCAGATCAACATATTTTAAAGCTACCAAACCTAGTTGGTTGGGCCATGTCTCACAATCCCTGCAAGCTGTTAGTGAAGCCAACAAAAAGGGATTGATTTCTCGCAGCTCGTGATGAGATAAAAAGACAGAATATGTTGAAAGAGAGATTGTTTTGTCATATTTTGGTGTTTGCATGTTTTGGTCAATTGTCAATTATGGTGTTGGGGTTTTGAAAGGACTTGGGGTTGATCAGTGATATCCTTTGAGGGAGCCCATCATGAAAAGTGACCAGATGAACCAAAATTTCCCAGAAATTGCTGTGAAATTTACAAGAATCAAACGATGGGGGAGGTGAATTGGTATATTCACCAATCAAAAATTTGAAAATATCTTGGGCAAATTGGTGCACCGCCAACATCCAATTCCTCACTAGGCTGTGATTTGATCTGGTTCTGTCTGTGATCGATCTATGGAAAGAGTTTAGGAGGAAGACGACTAGAGGCGGAGAGGATAGAGGAAGAAGATGATAGGTAGGTGGGTAGGGAAAAAGAAAAGATTGATAAAATAAAATTACTAAAATGTCGAATATAGCCCTACAGTTGGGGAAAATTAGTCTTTTTGTCATCATTTAGTGCCTCACATAAGTCACACGTGCTTGGACTAACGGTACTGTGACGGAAAATGGACGGAGGTACAACGTTGATAAGAAAAAATGAGTCCAGGTATCATATTGATAACATTGTAAGTTCAAGTATCATTTTAAAAGTCTCCTAAGTGTCCAGACACTGTTGAAGTAAAAAACCCTAAAAAAATACATGAATGTCCTAATGACTGCATTTTGTATAGAGACGAGCATGTTGATACTACTAGTTGTCCTACTTGTGGGGAGTCAAGGTGGAAATTAGGCAACGGTAATATTGAGAAGCAAGGGATACCCGGGAAAGTATTGTGGTACTTTCCCCCAATCCCACGGTTCAAGCGCAAGTTTCAATCGACAAAAACTTTCAAAAATCTAACTTGGCATGCGTCTGAAAGACGAAAAGATGAGTTTATGCGCCATCCAGCAGATGCCCCCACTTGGAAGTTAGTGGACCAAAAATGGCTAGAATTTTGTAATGATCCTATGAACCTTAGACTTGCACTCTCATCTGATGGCTTCAATCCCCACAGCTCTTTGAGTAGCAGATATTCTTGCTGGCCAGTTATACTTGTTACTTATAACCTCCCCCCATGGCTATGCATGAAAAGGAAGTTCATGATGCTAACCTTATTGATTTCCGGACCTAAACAACCCGGAAATGATATTGATGTATATTTCCAGCCCTTAATTGACTGTTTAAAAAAGCTGTGGGATGGGATAGATGGAGTGTACGATGCATTTAAGGGAGAATACTTTAAACTGAAAGCTGTTCTATTTTGGACAATAAATTATTTTCCCGCTTATGGAAACTTATCAGGTAGTGTTACAAAGGGTTATAATGGTTGTCCTATATGTTGTGAGAATACAAAACCTTATCGGTTGTCTGATGGACAGAAAATGAGCCATATTGGTCACCGGAGATGGTTACCGCGCCATCATCCTTATCGAAGGCAGACCAAACAGTTCAATAACCTACCAGAGTTTGAAGAAGTCCATATTCTTTGAACTTGAATATTGGAAATTTCTTCCAGTTCGACATATTCTCGATGTTATGCATATTGAGAAAAATGTTTGTGATAGTATTATCGGTACATTATTCAACATTCCCGGAAAAACAAAAGATGGAGTTGCTGCTAGGATGGATATGGTGGACATGGGTATACGGACTGGTTTAGGACCAAAACCTGGGCCAAAAAAGGACAAGTTGCCACTTGCTAGTTGGAATCTACTTCTAGAAGAGAAGAAAGCAATGTGCATGTCTTTCTTCAACATGAAGGGTCCTTATGGCATTTCCTCAAATATATGAAATCTTGTTTCCATAGATGACTTAAGGCTGGTTGGTCTCAAGTCACATGATTGTGCAACAACTACTACCTATTGCTATACGTTCAAGTTTAGATAAACCAGTCCGATTTGCAATAATTCGATTCTGTCTCTTCTTCAAGGCTATATGCAGTAAAGTGTTAGATGTAAGAGAGCTGAAGAAAATGCAAAAAGATCTAGTTTTGACAGTTTGTGAGCTGGAGAAGTACTTCCCACCTTCCTTCTTTGATATCATGATCCATCTCACAATTCATCTTGTTAGAGAAGTTGAGCTTTGTGGCCCCGTATTCTTTAGGTGGATGTACCCTTTTGAAAGGTACATGAAAACCCTGAAAAGTTATGTTAGAAGTCGACACCATCCAGAAGGTTGCATTGCCGAGTCATATATTGCTGAAGAAGCAGTGAAATTTATCTCAGAACGTATACTTTGTGGTGAAGATACAGCTGGCATCCCATCAATAGGTATATTTGACGAAAGCTGCACCAAACCCTTATCCGGTGCAAGTATTGTATCTATTTATGGAAGGGAGTTGGAGCTAGCACATCTCAATGTATTACAGAATCTCGATGATGCCCGACCATACTTTGAGTAAGTATTTATTTCAATTTTGAGCTACTGTTTAATTTCTATATGTATGTTAACTTTAAAATCTTAGTACTAATCAATGGACTGGTTTGCAGAGAACACATGGAGATTTTGAAGCAACAATATCCTAAGTACAAAAAAGATGAAAGGTGGCTGACCGATAAGCAAAATTCAACTTTTCCAAATTGGATAAAGGAAAGGGTAAGTGTTATATATAGAGAGAAGTACCAAATTTTGTTTGAAATGTATTTGGTGGTTATATTTGGAATAAATGGCTGTAACATAAGTCGTTTATAACTTTTTGCAAGTTGTTGAAGCATTGGGGGATCCTAATAATAACATCTCTGATTCATTGAGGTGGATTGAAGATGGAGTAAACTCAGATGTACCAACATTTTCTAGTTACATGGTTAATGAGGTTCATTTCAATACTACGGAACGTGACGATGTTACGAAAGCCCAGAATAGCGGTGTTTTCCTACATGCTCATGCCTTACAAGTAGCTGGTGCAAAGAACAGAAACCCCAAAATTGATGACATGGATTTTTATGGAGTTATTGCAGCTATATGGGAGATGGATTATAATAAGTTCAGAATTTCTGTCTTCAAGTGCGATTGGGTTGAAAATGCCAAGGGCATTAAAGTCGATGAGTTTGGGTTTACATTGGTAACCTTGAATAGGATAGGTCATGTATCTGATCCTTTTGTGTTAGGGAAGGATGTGAAACAAGTATGGTATGTAGAGGACCCAAGCAAAGAGAATTGTTCAGTAATTATAACATGTCCTGAGAGGGATTATGCTCATGATCATGATGGAGAAGAAGAGCTTGGGAATCTGGAAATAGAGCAGCAGCCCTTCATAGCAACAATTCCACCCATCGAAACCTATGACAATACAGTCAGTGATCAACAGAACCCCTACATGTGACAAGGAAATGAAGGGATATGGGTTGATAAATGATAACTATCAAAGTTATCAAACTAACCAAGTTAGGGGATTCAGGGACGTGTATTATAGATGTTTTTGTTGATTTTGACAGTTAATCTGAATGCATTTGTAGTATAGGCAGTTAACTTGTTTATCATGTGTATTGATATGTTTTTGTTGATTAATTATGAAGCAAACTGGTTGAATTCTTATTTACTTGTTGTAGCACTTAAAATGTTATGAGGTTTGGCTGTATTTGGTTTTGTATCGCAACACTTAAATATTAGAACTGAAAAGCTGATTGTTTGTGGTTTTGTGTTTGTAGATAATGGCACCTTCGACACGAAAACCTTCTTCTCAAGCACTAGCAATGGCCAAAAAAATGAGGGAAATCCAGCTAAGGACAAGGTCTACTTCCAAGCGATCCAATGGAGCAACATCAATTGGAACCAAGGGTTCAGTACATGCTGCATCAAAGTTGTCATCGAAACGAAAAACTAGATCAAAGGGTTCAACTAGGGGTCATCATTTGGCCCTTAGGCCCTAAACCCGCCCTAAGCCCGCCCGACCCGGCCCTTGCATTAGGGCGGGCCGGCCCGACCCTTTTTAAAATAGGGTAGGGTATGGGCCATGAGAATGAAACCCGGCCCGGCCCTTTAGGCCCGCCCGAATAAGCCCTAATAATTTTCTATTTTTTCTATTTTTTAATTATGTTTCTCTTTTTTCTATAATATTCAATTTATCTCTTTCTTTGTAATTGATTTCTTAAGCTTTGTTTTCTTTAGTTTTTATTTTCTTTGTTACATAACAATTAATATTAGGAGATTTAGAGAGATAGTTAATTGAATATAACCACCTTAACTAATATTAATAAATGTTATAAGTTAATTCCTATACACACACACATATTAAATATGATCAACCAAAAACAATGTCTTATACCTATATAACCATTGAGCCACATTTTGAGGAAAAAAAATAATGTAAGTTTTTTTTTTATTAAACAAAATAAGGCCCTTTTCGGTCCTATTTGGCCCTATTCGGAAGGTCGGCCCGACCCGGCCTTTTCGGCCCTAATAGATCTGGCTTTTAGGGCGGGTAAGGGTTAGCATATTTAAGCCCCGGCCCGACCCTACCCGGCCCTAAATTTTGTTGACTTTGACTAGGCCCGGCCCGACCCTAAGCCCTAAAATTTAGGGTAGGGCCGGCCCTAGCCCGGCCCATGATGACCCCTAGGTTCAACAGCTACAAAAAAGGAAGGTCTGAAATTGCTGAAACAAGGTTGTGTAACAATGAGTCGCATTGTTAGACGAAAAACTATTGGAAAGAAGATGACAGTTAAGTTTAGCGAGAAAGGACAACCAATAGGGAAAGCTGGTTAGCTCGCAAGAAGATTGCAATCACGATTCCTACTTGGAAGGATGTTCTTATGGAACAGAAAAATAAAATCTGGGAAGGCTGGTATGAGAACTGTCCTGTTTTTTGTTCTTTTGGTATCTATAAAGTGTTGAATATAATATGTGCTTACTTGTTTAACTACTTAGATGTTGCTTACTGCTATTTTCATGTATGCAGTTGGCATTTGTGTTGCGTCCGGAGCACAAAAGAATGATTTTAATCTCAGCAGGACAGAAATGGAGAGAATTTAAGAGCCATTTGACGACCCGCTACATTCTCCCTTATAGAGATAACCCCGAACTTATCGAGTCTCGTCCAGAAGACTATCTTTTCATTAATCAACTAGACTGGGAGATTTTTGTAAAGGAAAGGTTATTTAACGCATTCTTGGTAAGGGTTCAACTATTATAAGTTAATGTTTTGGTTTTGCAATTAGTACTAACATGTTAAGCATGCATTGACTGGACATTGTTTTGTAGGAAGTGCATGAAAAACAGGAAAAAAAAAAAAAAAACGGGATTTACATAAGTATCCTCACCGGCTGTCATGTAAAGGATACGCTGGATTGGAGGAAGAACTAGTAAGTTATCAATTAATGGTTTCATGGTTTGTGACATTTTGATTTATTTGATGTATACGATAGTATAGATATTGACATAATCAATTGATGTAGTCTGCAACTATGGCTGATGGAGAACTTGATCGTGCAACAATGTGGATCAAAGCACGTCAAGATAAGAATGGTGGGTTTAAAGATCCTTCAATCGAGAAGGCCAACAAAATTGTAAGCCGTTCCTATTTTGGTTTGTCAAAAGGAATTTTCAATGTAATGTTGCAACATAACCTGACCACTTATATTTTTCAGGCTGTTTTGAAGAAAAAGGAGGTTGAGGGAGAGTTAAGCACTTCTGGAGCAAATGATGTGTTGACCTTAGCATTGGGAAATCCTGAAAATACTAGAATAGTAAGAGGAGTAGGAGGAAATGTGAGGAAAGCTGCATACTTTAACCTCCCAAAGCACCGAAAGCAAAGTGTTAAACAGACTGTTAGGTTGAGTATTCAGAAAATAATGGAACAAGAGAGGGAGAAGATACTAGCAGAAGAACGAGTAATTTGGGAAGAGAGGCTTAAGAGGTTAGAAGATAAATTCAATTGGAAGGCTGTGCAAACTGAGTCCGCCAAAGTTTCCACCATTTATAGGAAAATGGGTTCTGGACAAGGAAGTTCTTCAAATCTGCATGAGAAAGCTGCCCAGGCAACTGAAATGCGGATTCCAACCACATTCAGAAAGTCCTTGGAGTTAGAACTTCATGAGGAGCCTGTGGAAAATCTCAGTCCCATTAATGAAAAGAAATTGGATGCTACGGCAAAGGCTGAGCAAAATGGTCCCATTCTTGTTGATCTGGAAAAACAGAAGGCTGAAGTTCAGGTAACTATAAATGTATTATGCATTGAATGATTATATTGTTAAGTTAGATGATGTGCTGCCATGTTATACATTCAGCTATCTTGTTTAGTGTCTCACCATATAACACTTTGTAATTTTTAGCCACAGACAATTGGAAAAGAGTGTCAATTGGCTTCTGGTTCAATCGATAATGTTGTGGCTATTGCAACAATTATAGAAGTCAAAGACGAAAGCAACAGCTAGCTTATCCATGGTGTTCCATTGGGCGAAGGAAATAAGTGTGTCTCGATTGTACGCTCTCTAGTGGATGAAGCTAAGCTTCCATTCCCAATCAAGGATGAAATAGTGACTGTTTGTGATGCGATCGGGACTTATGTGGCCTGGCCCGAAAACATGATAATTTTTTCAGCAGAGTGTAAGGTAATAAATACTACTTCTCACTTGATTTTTTTTTTTTTTTTTTTTGAAAGAAACTGCAAGGTACTTTATTAATGATTTAAAAGGTTACAATCATAGAGTAGTCCATCAGCAATGCAACTAGGAGAATGAGTGAGCCAGGTCTCATTCTGATGTGATTCAAAACCAATACTAGCAAGACGATGAGCCACTGTGTTACAACTCCGAGGAGCATACTTGATTTGCACCTCCGGCATGCTATGTAATAGCATTAGAATATCATCTATAATGCTGCCAAACTCGGTGAGTGCAGCATCCTTGTATGCAATATCTTGGACTGCAGCAAGACAATCCGTCTCAACTATAGCCCTATCCAGATGCAATTGTTTAAGAAGATCCACGCTTACTCTTATAACTAGCAATTCTGCTTGCTTGGCTGAAGAAATATGTGGCACAGAGTGAGCTAAAGCCGCCATAAACTGACCAATAGAGTCCCGAACTATGCCCCCAAGGCCTCCATGATTAAGTGATGGCAGAAAAGCACCATCCACATTTATCTTAACTAAAGAACCCTGTGCAGGTTGCCATCGTTCTATCCCCTGTGACCGGGTAATCTTGGAAGATGCTTGAGCTTTTTTAAACTCATCTAGCCAAGTCATGGCACTTAGGAAAAGATCAGCAGCTGGTCTTGAGGTATTGTCCCATAACATACTATTTCTGTTCTTCCAGATCGACCAAATACCTATCAGAAGCCTCTCAAACACCTCAGCTTGCAAGTGTAAAGCTCTTTCTAACATCCATTCCTTAAAAACTACATTAGGTAGAAAGGAATTCTGAAGATGAAAAGGAGGAGTAGAGAAGAATTCAACAGCAACCGGACACTTACAAAAGAGATGCGCAGTGTCTTCTAATGGATGCCTACACAACAAGCATCTTGAGTCTCCCTCATAGCCCTTTGTAATAAGCCGGTCTCTTGTAGGTAACAAGTTGTTACATGCCCTCCAAACACATATTTGGACTTTCCCAGGCACCTTGGCTTTTCAAAGTCTTCTCCAAAGTTCATTAAACGAATCCCCATTTGATGTAGTAGCCAGCACATCACCTAGTACATGCTCCCTGACCACCCAGTAGGCTGTCTTAACAGTAAAAAGACCCCTACGTTCTGGTCTCCAATACAATCTGTCCCTAACAGGGCGTCGAGCTAGAGGAATAGATAAAATGTGTTCAACCAACTCAGGGGGAAAAAGAGTACTCACCGAGGCAATGATCCAAGAACGCTCATTAGAGTCAATTAAATCAGCAACTTTTTCAACCTGGCAATTTGTAGGTCTTTGAATTTGGTACTGTGGACAGTTAGGGATCCAATCATCATGCCACACATTTATGCTCACGCTATCCCCCACTCTCCATTTAACTCCTGCTTTGAGCACCGGTCTCCCTGCAAGAATACTCCTCCAAGAGAAAGAAGGAGCATCTCCTAATTCTGCATTCCAGAAGGAACAATTTGGAAAATATTTTGCCTTATACAATCTCGCAATGAGAGATTGAAGATTTGAAATAATCCTCCAGCCTTGTTTTGCTAGCATGGCAAGATTGTAAGCATATAAACTTTTGAAGCCCATTCCTCCCTCTTTTTTTGTTAGGCATAATCTGTCCCAACTCCTCCAATGAATCTTTTTCGTCATCAGTATCACCCCAGAAGAAAGAGGCACAAAGTTGGTGAATGTCATCACATAGACCTTTTGGTAACAAGTAACAATTCATGGCATATTGTGGCATAGTTTTAGCCACAGCTTTAATAAGTATTTCCTTACCTGCACTGCTTAGGATCTTTGACTTCCAATTAACCAGCTTCTTCGTCAACTTCTCTTTGATGTACTGAAACTTTTCGGTCTTGGATTTTCCTACACGCAGCGGTAAACCCAGGTATCTATCATGCTCTTCTACTCTGTGTACTGCAAGAAGAGTTGCCATGCTAATTTGCATAGCAATAGGCACATTTCTGCTAAAAACCACACTACTTTTCTGAAAATTAATCTTTTGTCCCGAAGCTTTTTCATAGATATTGAGAATTTCACGAATAGTCTGACATTCGTGAATCGTTGCAGCTCCAAAAAGAAAACTATCATCCGCAAAGAACAAATGATGTAGTGTAGGGGCTTCAGGACACATCTTCAAACCGTGAATAGCACCTGCATCAACTGCTTGAGAAAGAAGAGCTGAAAGCCCTTCAGCACATAAGATGAATAGGTATGGAGAGAGTGGATCACCCTGCCTTATCCCCCGAGTCGGAGTAATTAGCTCAGTTTGTTCACTATTAACCAGGATGGCATAGGTAACAGACTCCACACATTTCATAATTATATTGATCCACCTCACATCAAAACCCAACTTGGTTAGCATATGACCGGCTAGAGTGGACCTTCTTCTCACTTGATTTAAATGTACCAGAAGTTAATTCTTGTAAATGAATTGTCCCTACTAATTTGTACAACTTTTATTTACAGAAAGAGTTACCAGCAAAGAGTAAAGGATTGAAGAAGAGAAAAAGGACAGAAGAAAATGATGATGATGATGACGATGAGGAAGATCTAGACATGACATCATTGCCACCAACTATTCCTCCATCCCTTAAAGCTGTATGCAGTTGGGCCAAAGAAACATTAATGGGAACACCATTGTCTGCGACTTCGATGAAAAGAATTTCGGACATGTGTCCAAAACTATTGTGAGTAAACACAATATTAATAACTTTGTTACCATGAAGGAAGTATCGGTCAGCTGTATATGCATCTATATGAGGTACTCTACTGGCTTTAGTTGGAATTTTGACAGAAAAATGTCCTCAACATTATGATTTAATAAAGCATTCTTTGATTTGTAGCTATCTTTATGGTGTGTTGAAAAAATCGAAGATGGTGGACATGGTTGGATTTATGGACACTACTGATATTGGTTCCATTGGGTGTGGTAATCCAATTGAGTGTTCCCGTGCAATAGCTGATAGGTTGAAACGAGCAAAGCGTGGCCAAATTCTTTTGTTGTCATATAACTCTGGGTATGTAATCTTCATAGATTGTCAGGATTGCTTTCTGAAATTGTTATGCTGCTGAATATTGTAATGTCAACATCTATTGTCTTCAAAAAATGTGTTTTTTTTTTTGCTTTGAAGATGTCACTACATGTTGACTGTAATAAATGCTGAAGAAGACATTGTCTACTTCATGGATCCATTAAAGAGGAGACTTGTTACAGGAGAATGGAAGGACATTGTCGATCAGTAAGTGGATGGCTTTTTTAGTTATTCTTATATTTCAAACTGATGTTTCTAGCTGCATATATTTTGTTCTTTAACACAAACTTTCTGTTAATATTAAAGCGGCATCAAAATACATAATGCTCAAGTCAAAAGGCAAGGCAGAAAAACAACTACTTGGAAAAACTGTGCAGTATGATTTATGAAACAGTTTTCAAAATCTTAGTTGTAAGAAGTTTCTTATTTCGAATTTAACTGGCCATAGTTGGTATTTAATATACTGTTTTCAGGGTATCCCGGAGCAAAAGACCGACAAAGATTGTGGATACTTTATAATGAGATACATGAAGGAAATAGTGGAAGATAAGAATTTGGACTTTTTCAGCAAGATAATTAAAACTAGTTTATATTGCTTGGATTGTGGTTATTGAAATTTTGGTCACTGTTTTTTTGCATCTTGTGCTTGTGGATATGAATTATGTCTTGGTTGTCCAAAATGCATGGTAAACCTTTGATCCAACAATAATTTTGGTATTCTACTAGTCCATTGTATTTGGCAAAAGGATGTACACATGATGGTTTGGAGTAATAAAGCACCTCTGTTTTTAGGGTTGCATAGAGTTCTGTACTACTCACTCTAGATTCATTCTTGTATTATATCATTGTGAACAATTGAGTTGCATGTATGATATGTTTTCTGGTTGTCAATTTACCAATTGCATGTAAACCATTTTGTTTCAGTGGGAGAGAAGAGGCAAAGCAGCATATATCCCAGCAAGATATTGATGTGGTCAGAAATGAATGGGCAAAGTTTGTGGTTATCGACACCGTGGGATCCCTAGGAATCAACGCGTCTAGGTCCCATTCACTTTCAGGTCACAAGTACAAACATACAATGGGTACAGTATCTCAACATGCAAGTCTAGCCTCAGTTTTCGCAATCAGCAATTATCAGTTATGAAAACACAGGTATCACGAGGCATCGACTAATGAACAACCAAAAATGTACTTGCAGGCAACATACTATTATACTAGAGCATTACACGCATATCGAAAATCCTCTAACAAGGAAGGGACAGCTCACCCTACCTGGAATTGGAGTGCTCGCCCAAACTTAGCTTCGTTTCCGACTTTCGATACTTCTTCTAATTTCATGTGCACACGCTCGAGTCCCCTAACAAAAATTACATCCGATAAGTAACTAATTCATAACTCAATTTAAAATTCACCAAATAACCCATGATCGATACTTATTAGAAACCATTCCCGAACAATTCACTTAGAATAGTAAGCTCATTCGGGATAGGGTGATCATACTTCTTTCGATAATATAGTTCGGGTTAAATATTTGATGCCATTGTCTAGCATTCCTTTCTTAACCAACAAATACACTTACCATTCCCAAATAATCCAAGTGATGTAACATTTGAATCATTTAGGATATGGTGACTATACTTGGCACTTTGACCAAAATTTGTTTAGCACTTCTACCTTAAGAAAACAAATGACAATTACCATATCCGTACGATTTCACCTCTCAAAATCATTTCGGGATATGGTAACATTAGAATACTTTGAGTTTCTAACCTTGTTTCATGAACCTCAATTGAATATACAAAATCCATTATTTTCATTATCGGTTTTTCCCCAACTTTGTTCACAACATAACTCATTTTCCATAAATGGTCCATTCTCAATTATCAATTTCTTTCTATGTCAAACATAACCAATCACACATACATCATCTAATTTGCACCAACTCATTAACATTCAACAGAGCACTATAAAGGTAAGAAACTATCCATTTCCACTGACTACTTTCGATTTTCAGGGGATACAATACAACCACAATAAACAGTAACTCATTTGTTTCATCATGCCATTACCTTTCTCATAATCTCTTCAACTCCTTCCTTTGGTAGCCTCGGCTAACCTTCCTTGACTTGGGTATTCATCTCCACCTCAAGACAACATGCTCAATTAATCAATTCCAATATCCCAACAAAAATGAAATCATAAGTTTAAGGTTGGGATTTCTTACCCCATACCTGCTCTGCCGAGACCCAAAATCTCCATAATGTGCTACTCCTTGTAGTCCTCTATTCTTCACCATCCCCTTAAAAACTCAAATCGAAGCAATGACCAGAAGCTGCCCCATTTTCTTCATAATCCCATCGTTTCTTACATGTTCAACACTCAAGAACACCAACCAAAGAACTCAAAATTATCAACCCATTCCAATCTGGATCAATACTTAATCAATAAACTAAGAGGGCTTTGAGATCGTCTTACCGAAACAAGGAGGGGTTGTCGGCGATACTACACGGCGGCGTTGGGGTGCCCACGCGCCAGTGGCGGCGCGTGCGGTGACTCTGATCGGAGTCAGAGGTCGAAGCCTTGGGGTTATGGTCAAAGGAGAGGTGTTGATTCCAACTACGGAGATGGTTTAGCTCGATTCGAGCTGGAGACAGGAGAACGTAGGCATGTAGAGCTATGGGTTCCGGCGAAGCTCGTATGTCGTTTTCCGGCTTTGGTGGGTGTCGAGACTTCTGGGTTTTGCTCCTTGTTGCTTGCTGAGTAGAGCTATGGTGGCAATGAGGTAAGAAAATGGCCGGAAATCAGAGAATGATGATGAACAGTGATTTCGTAGGTTTGGAAATCGAGTGTGAAGTAGTGTGAAGGTTGGGGCTGATGCATGGCTTTGATTTCTCTTGGGTTTTGGTCGGATTTGGATTGTGGTTTGACTGGTGGTAGCAGTGACGAGAGGTGGTGGCCGTGTGGTGAGATGGAGGCCGGAGATGGTGTTCTCCGGTGGTTGCAGAGGGAAGACGAGAAAGAAAGGTCGGGAGAGAAAGAGAGGACGCGGCCGAGAGGGAGAAAAGAAGAAAAATGATGCTAGGGTTTTCTAAATTTCCTATTTATACTAATGTGCATGAAATACCCATCTTGCCCTTGTGACGAATTACGAAACTCTTCTAGTTGATTGATTTCGGTTTTGGGCTCGTAACTTTTCTTTTATTTTATTTTTCTCGTTGGAAACTTCTTAAGTTAATTCTTGACTTCGTCCTAGGCCCAAAACTCGATCTCGTAAAAACCCAAAATCCAAAACTTTGTTACAACTCAATTTGTCGTCTTTGAAACTTCAACAAACGGTCGGCTCACTAAACTTCTGTAACCTTCTAGACCCAAATGAAAGAATCTCGGCCAACTTAAATCATAAGGCCCAATAGGTGGTCTCGACACCAAAACAATCTCCAAAATCGATTTCTTCACTTATATCACCTTGCGGAAAAATCTTATTGGCGAAAATTACCTTCTAAAAATTAAACAAAATTTTCGGGGGCTCACATGGGAGTGGCAGATACAATATGAGTTGGCAAATACAAGGATGATGCACTCGAACTCGGTGGGTTTTGAATCAGCCAGTGCTGCTGCATCATCACTTTCGAACACTCAAGTCTGGTCTCCTCCAGGTACGGACTGTTTAAAATTGAATTTTGACGGTGCAACTGATGTGAAAAATGGAGTGTGTGGTGTTGGAGCAGTATTTCGAGATCAGCAGGATAGGTTGAGAGGGGCTTTGGCGATACCTCAGGTTGGTAATTTATCCCCAAGAGCAGTGGAATCATTAGCATTGCTGCATGGTCTCAAGTTTGCTTTGCATGTTGGTTTTACAAAGTTGGAAATAGAAGGTGACGCCCTGACAGTGTTAAACACCTTACATGATGATAGTGAGGATCTCTTGGAAGGCCATATTTTAGATGAAGTCAAGCATTTAGTTAAGTCTTTTATTAGTTGTTGGGGATTTGTGAGGCGCGATTGCAACAAGGTTGCACATCGACTTGCAAAGGAAGCCTTAAGTTTAAGTCAACCTCTTTTATGTATGGAGTCGGGGCCTAGTTGGCTTCAACAGTGTGTCAGTATGGACTTCAATAGTGAAGTCTAAAGTGGGCGGAGATTCGTTTTGAAGCTCTTGTTACCATTCTCATTGTAATCTTCATTCTTTAATGAAGTTCTTATTTTGATAAAAAAAAAAACAAAAAAAAAACAAAAAAACAATAATTCAATAGTTGCTTGGAGTGAAACATTTTGACTATAAACTCCTAGTTACCCAAGTGCTAAATAAACTCAATTTTTGATTGAAAAGTAATACCTAGTAGTAGGCTAGTAGCAGCTTGGTGATAAGGACGAAGCTTCGGTCCCTTGCTTGAAATTTCCACCTTGCCATCAGGTAGGTAGATCAGAGGTATTGGGGAGTTTGTTTTTTTTTTTTTTCTAATTATTCTAGTTAGAACTAGGAATAAAATAAGAATTAGAAATTTTACAAAAAGATAGGATGTGCATTTAGAAAAGTGGGATGTGTATAGAAAATCTCTCCATAATTTATATCTACACCTTCCTTGATATATTTTTATTTTTAATCCTCATCTTTTTATGTTCATTCTGGAAAACGAGTCAAACTCATGTCCTTTGAACATTCAATTGGTCTGGACCAAGAATCAAATAGAAATCGAATGAAAATTTCAATAACCTGTACTCATTGAAACATTAACGACTCTGTTTTTGTGGATGAGAAATCATCACTGAGGACTAGATTAAACTTGGTTCTACCATCTAATCAACCATCAAGCCAAAATTGTCATCAATATATAGCCTAAAGTGAAGAACCTGATTTTAATTGGTTCAGTAATTAGATGACAATAACATGTTCTTAATCAATCGGCACGCCACACAATTAACCTCCGGCCATAAAAGTTATATTCCCTTTTCGTTTATACTTCTACATATAGTCTTATCTGAGACTAAAACATGTTCTCTGTGTGCCACTCTCTCTCTCTCTCTCTCCTCAAGTGATAATTCACGGGTTTTTTTTTTTTAAGAGTAAAATAGAATTTAATAAAATTACCAAATAATAAGGATGTTCATATATCAATTCATGAGATCTAAATAGAACCACCATTAAATCTCCTCAACAATATCGTACATGTGCATTAGTCCAATGCCTAAGCCTCTTTATATAATGGACCAAGTGTCTTGCTGAAATTTTTTTTTCCTTTCTTTTCCTTAGTTCTTTTTCTGGTAGGTGCTTTTGTGATATGATTGATCAAGCTTGAGCTGCTTGACAATGGGACTAAAGCTAATTGAGAATGGAGAATATTGATCAAGCTAATTAGTTCTTCTGTATTGGACTGAAATCTCCCAGCTTCGGTCGTGATCTTCATCAGTAATGGAGAAACCATTTTGGTCATGCACATGAAAGATAAAGACTATCAGGCACGGACTAAGAGGGGGGCTGAGGTGTGCTGCAGCCCACCTCAAGATTTTGGGGAAAAAAAATTTATTATATATATATATACTAACTTATAGCAGGTGTGGTGGCCTGGTGGTTTGGTCAGTACTTCTTTGAGCTTTGATTCGTGCTTGTGAAATGCTCCAACTGTGCATTGCAGCACAGTGTCTGGCTACTTTGACAGCTTCGGGGTTCGAATCTAGGTTGGGGAGCACACCTAACTAGGCAAGAACCACTATGCCACTTGCAGTGGTTGTGCTTGATCAATATTGATTGTATGTTATCATTTTGTTTTTGAGTGAAAAGTTTGAATCTTTGGGTTGTGAATTGGTTTTGAGTATAGCTGTATAGGAGTAGTAGTTGATATAGGATCAAGTTTCAATCTTTCTCATCGTTTTGAACTCGGACTTTATGGAAAGTCTAGTGTTTTTTTTTTTTTTTGTAACTTTTTGACTTGGATTTTTAAGTCCAGGTGCTTGCGATCATCTAAAAAAATAAGTTTATTGATTTCATGTTTTCTTTTTTCTAGGTTTTGTTTTTAATGATAGATTAACCTTAAAATCCTAAGCCACAAAAAGTTCAGAAGAAAGTAAATTCATATTTTCTGAAAAATGATGTTGTTATGTCAAGAATTTGTTAACACAAGGACCCCATTCATGTTGATTGAGAGACTAGTCCGTCTAGTGATGACTCTTCATGTTTCTACGGCTACAACAGAGAGAGCCTTTTCAGCCATGAAACTCATTAAGAACCCACTTCGAAGTAAGATGAGTGATGATTTTCTTGCAGATTTAATGACAGTGCATATTGAGAGAGAAATTGTTGATACTATTGATTCAAATTTGGTTATCGATGAGTTTTATGCTTCAGGTAACCGAAGAGCACAACTTAAGTAGTTGAATTTGTATTGACAGTTAATTGTTTCAATTTTCTATTGGTGTATTGGGTAACAAAATGTATTTTGTAGATGATATTTTGACAAGTGTTATGCAATTGAGATATTTTCTCAAAACAAAGTAGACTCTGCCAAATTTTTAAGAATAATTTTTTTGTACCAACATAAGGTAAATTTAGCCCACTTCACATTTAATTCCTGGTCCCGAAGACTAATATAGAGTAGCTGTGTCGAAAAGACTTGCACTTGACAAGTAGGAGCTGGAAAGAAAGCTTTGATGCTTCAAGGGCCCTGTGTTTTTCAAAAGAAGTCGACAAGGTGCTTGTATGATGAAGGTTGTCAAAATCAGTGGAACCACTAGTCAATATCATGGCCTCACACACCATAAAATTGTCTGCTACAGATCACAGAAATTGACCCTTGATCCAATTAATTTGTGGTCATGTAGATTAAGATATATAATTGAGTTTTTCAACCCCACCCTGTGAATCAAAAAGTTGAAAAACCAAATTGACGACCGAAAAAAAAGAGTCAAAACTTTTAGCAAGATAAAAAATTTGATTAAAAACGTCATTTCAAGTTATACATTAACAATCCTAGAATTACAACAAAGCTACTAAAATGCATGCCTCAAAGTACATAACAGGCCTAAGGATGCAAACCTAAACAACAATTAGAAAACAATCGGTCCGACCCAAATTGACGTAGCGGCATCGCTCAATTCAAAGGAAGATAAACAAATAGTTACGTGGGAGGGTCGAAGAAGACAACTAAAAGCTAAAAATGAGAAGGCCTACAAAAACTGAACAAAAAATCTGTTCACGACTCACAGCTCCAGCGATGCAAATATGTTGGAGCTTATTTGGATATAAATTTGAAATGTTTTTATTTCGGTGTTTTTAAATGTACTCAATAAAAATCTTTTTTTTTTTTTTTGTTGGGAGAATAGATAATTTCATTACTTATCCATAGTCAGAATATACTTTACATCAATTGTTGTCTCATACCAAAAGTCTAGATGGCACAAGTTGCCAAACAAATTGACCGGTAACCCTCATTGCAAACAAAATGAGCACAATTATTCAAGCCTAAAAATAACAGGACCCAAACCCTCACAACCTAAAACTTCTTCATAGTAAATCTAGTAGCCTAGAGACCTCAATTAGTGTACAACTAGAGAAACTAAAAATTAAGCTGACAAAGACCCAAATCCAATTGCAGACAAAAAAACCAAAACTAAAACGGGATAAGATCTACCAGAAAAGGCCGAGAGAAAAAGCTAGAAAAATTAGATTTGTTGGGCCAAACAACAGCTCAATCATGGTCCAAATGAGAATCTAGACCAAGGTCAAAGCCCAACAAGGCCAACCCGGCCCAAACCCATCTCCACCCCGTGCAGCATGTACGCTGGAGAACCCTAAACCCTAAACACGGCCCCCATCGCCGCCCTTCCAAGGAACACCACCTCCATCGAAGCAAACGAGTCTGGATGCCCATCAAGCCTGAGCCAATCGGGTATGGGATACCCAACACACCTTGCCGTCTACCGGATGCCAACGACGCCTCCGCAACCTCCAACTACAGTCCCCAGAACTCTGTCGCGACCATCTATGCCGCCAAACGAGGATCGAAAAGGGATGAAACTAGCCAACCAATGTTAGTTTATTCCCCGTCCAGAAACCCAAGAACCACCGCTGAGCTTTATAGACCATCACCCGTCCGGCAGCACCGCAACGTCAGCGCGGTAGTGACGTTGGGTCATCGCCGGACGGGTGTTTTTGAAAAGCTAGACGAGTATTTTTGAAACACTAGGGAAGAAGACTATGATAGAAGCTGTTGCGCTAGAGAGAAGTAGGGTTTTTGTTTTTTGTTTTTTGTTTTTTTTGTTTTTTTTGTTTTACTCAACTAAAATCTTAGTATAACCAAACAATTATTTTATATGAAGTAAAACTTCTAATTTTTTTTTTTAATATTTCTAAGTGCACGCAACAAGTTTTCCATAGTATCCTTGTTCTTAATAATACCCGGAAAACTCTTCATCGTGACGAGCCGCCGTTGTGCACTCCCTTGTCAAGAACAATGTTAAATATGCTTGTAAGCTTGTTCCCTTGTTCTGCGCAAAGCTTCATTGTGACTTCAGAAGCACCCTTTGGTGTTTTTCTCTAAAACTAGATCCCCAAAACTTGCACGTATTAGAACATAGCATAAATGAAACATTTTCCTCATTACAATCTTCTTACCAAGGTTTTAAATATCAGTATCTTCATATCTATTGGTACTTTGAAAAAATGAGATATCTGAAATATCGGGGATAGAGGAGAAAAATATATCGTTTTTGAAAAAAGTCAATTTATTAAAAATTTAGAATTACATATAAATACATATGAATGTCAACTTCATCTACATCCAAAAAGAGACTCTATGTGGTTGAAAAGCCGCTCGCTGGTCTACGAAAATGCAATAATCAGACCAAGACACATGATCCATATATTACGAATTGTAGTGATGAACATGATAGTTATATATCTCTTTAGAGCTGCAGACTGTTTCCCCTATAAGGGGATAATAAGAATGAACCCAACTGGATGATTGATCATATACTTCACCATATTCATTATGTCCATAAGCATCATAACCAAATTGATTGTTGCCTTCATGAGATTCATTTGAGATCCCACTGCGCTCTGTGCCTAAACTGATAAAGTCAAAACTTAAGGCAATTGAAGAAACATCAGATGGGGTACTTTGATCATTAGTTTCACCTCTAGTCTTCCTCCCATATCGGGTCTTCTCTTGAGTACCATGACCAGATGTTCTCACTCTGTGGTCTTCATCTTGGGTGGTATGATCAAAATTACATTCACAGGTAAATTGGTTTAATCCTCCATCCATAGAAGATTGTCAATATTCATATCTTTCACCTCCACCACCTGTTCCGCTTCCACCCTTTCCACCATCATCATAACTATCTGGAGTTGCTGTACCACCCCACACATCATCACTATCTGAATTATCTTCTGGGTTTTTAACAACTTCTTCAGATAAGACTCTCTCTACGTTGATTCAAGCATTAGTTGCAGTTTCTACAACTTGTGGAAGAGGTCTTGACTTCCTTCTGCAATATCATTTGGCCTCATTTGAATAATTGAACTTTTATCTCCTTTCTATTATTCAACTACAGAGTTACAAACTACATACAGAGTTATAGACATAGTCACAGTACACAGTATCAAATCTCCCCTCACACAGAATTGCATTTAGAGAATTACTTCTCACCCAAAATCACCTTGAGGGTATTTCTCCTCACCTAGATTCGCCTTGAGGGGATTTTTTACTTCACCTGGATTCGCCTTGAGGGGATTTTCTACTCACCACCTTGAGGAGATTTCTCTTCACTCAGATTTGCCTTGAGGAGATCTCTCTTCACACAGATTTTCATTTAGAGAATTACTGAGTTTTTTTTTATATCAAATTTTACAGATATTTCTTCACTTTATCGGTGATATATCGCAAATATCTAATATATCGGGGATATTTGACGATGTCGGAGAAATTTCGCAGAAACGGTAGAAGATAAGATATTTACCCCCCAAGATATATCGGTCCGCTGAAAAAAGGAGATATCGGGAGATATATCAGAAATATCACAGATATTTAAAACCTTGCTGTTCTTACTTTATGAACTCCCATGGTCGCCAAGACTTTGCTTTAGGAAGGTGGTGCATGAAGCATATGCAGGCCACATAGCTATTTTAGAATCTTCAGTATTCATTATTAACGGAGTCCACACTGAAAGTGTCAAACCTTACTAATTCAAATTGAATCAATGCTGATCATCATGTATTAAAGAAACTCGGATAGCTACACATTCTCACCATCAAGTCTTCTTCTAGAAATTGAAATTGCACTGTGCAAGAAGGCAACAAGGGTCCAGTAGTAGACACTAGACAAGTAGACAGTAGTAAAAGCATACTAAATCTAGACCACTAGAAATTTTACAGCTCAACTAAAGTTTAAAATGAAGGGGTAAAAACACAACAATATTACTAATGTGGATTTTGTTTCACCCTCTTTCACAGTCACCCCTGACCCAGCAGCCCCACTCACTGTCCAATGGTCACCATTAATCATCAACTGAGTCGACTCGGACTCGGACTCGGACTCGGACTCGGACTCGCCAGTTGCCAAGCCGAGGTGGCGATGAGAGGCCGTGTGTGCCACCCAAGCATGAGAGACCCATTGTTCTCCTCCACCTGATACCCACCTCCGCCGGCGTAAAGCGCCAGCAACGTCTTCGCCTGCTTGAACACGTTGGATCCCAGATGAACCGGTTCGAACCCGGCTCGGCTCAACCGGTTCCGCCACTGCGTCAGGGTCTCATGGCGCTCCACTCTGTCCCCACCATCACATGCCACCACGTTGCATATCTGCCTTCCCAGGTACACCTCCGACAAGACCAGGTCTTCACTCGGCCCAGACGAACCCTCCAACGAGTCAAATAAGCTGGAGTAATAGTGCAATGACTCGTTGAACCGGTCCAGAAAAACCGGGCCGTTATGATTCGCCTCCTGCTCCACCATCGTAACAATCTTGGGATTCATGGATTTGATTGAAGCCATGACTTTCTCTATCGCCCCCGGTCGCGCCAACAGGCAGTGGAGCTCGAAAATAGAGTTGACCGCCAAGGTCTCTACTTCCGGCGGACGGACGTCGAGCATTGACGGCTCCAGATCAGCCAAACTGTTTGCGACAAAACCTCGAAACTCGAACTCGACGCCCATGGTCTCCGCGAATTGGGCCAATTTCCAACCCACTTGCTGCAGGGCGTCTGTGTTGTCCGGCTGCGGCGGCCCAACACCCGTAAGCCGAAACACCGGCGGCCCACCAGGCCTCAATGCGAGCGCTTGCATCAGAGCCGGCCATTGCATCCCTTGCTTCAGCCCGAAATCGACGACGTGTACTCTGGTTGCGGTGGCGAATGCTTCGAGAATAGCTTGATTGGCAGTGAAGTGGGCAAATTTGAGGTAAGGGCAGGTCTCGTAGAAATGCATCTGAAGAATATCCGAGTAGGAAGAAACGAGAGAATCCTCTTGAGGGTAGACTTTGTAAATACGTCGAGCAAGGGCTTCTGCAAAGTAAGTGGCGACCTTTCTCATAGCGCCGGTCTGGGAGACGGCGAGTGTGCCTACTTGCTTGACGAGCGCGTCGGCCACCTTCAAGTTGTCTTGCTGAACAGCCTCAGCACAGGCCAAGAGTGTGTGCACCAATCTCACCCCTGTATCCTGTGCATCAACCACAACGACTGGCCGAGGCTCAATCGAAGAAGAAGATGATGATGCCGAACCAATTGAGGTTTTCAACCGTTTGCTAGTAGTTTCAGTCTCGGTTTGCAATTGGGATTGTGGGTAGGCTGCAATACCAGGAATGGCTCTGAGATCGTACTCGGAGTTGTCATCGTAAATAATGACCCGAGATTGGGTCTCAATCTGCTTCTGCTTCTGCCTCTGCCTCTGCTGCTGAGAGTTTGACAAGACGTCGTCAATTGGGTTGAGTTCAGAGAGCATGGTCTGGAGCCAGCCGGAGAGATCGGATGGGTTGTAATGAACTGTATCGGAAAGCTGTGAAATCCCATCTTGTTGAGCTGAACCCATGACCATCTCAAGCTGTTCAAGCTTCTCGGCCACATCGGCCATGTCATCGGACCTGACTTTGTAGCCCAAAACGGCCAATAACTCATCCATGCTTCCAGATTCTTGCTCCTCCTCCCAAATTTTGGCCTTGCTACTATTAGAGACGGACGTATTGCCACCATTTTGACCTCCGCCGCAACTGACTTGGTGATTTCGCTTCATCTTTTCTTTGATGTTTGACTGTGAACAAGAAAAAATTGAACACTAGTCAGTGAAGTTTACATCAATGGGGTTTTATCCTCTTTGCTTTATTGTTTTTTTTTATTCTTCTGACGAGAAGAAGAGAGGAGTTGGTTGAGAGGTCGAATGAAGGAACAGCAATGGCTAGGTGTGGAAGAGATAAGGGGGATATTGGAGGTCGCAATAATTGGGATATTTTTAGGAACATATCTAAAAATAAATTATTTGCTTCCGAGTTCCGGCCACTAGTTTAATTAAAACAGAGCCGTGGGAGCACAGCCATATGTTATTAAACAAAAGAGCTACGCAGTAACTAAACTAGAAGCAGTAGGGTGTAGCCATTGGGCACGCTCTTGAAGCCCGAGGTTGCCGCTTCAGCTGTCATTCCACATTTGTTTACTCATCTATTTAAACCTCAATTTGGGGGTTAAGACACGTAAGCTAGGGTTCTAAAATCATACAATGGTGTGAGAGGGGATATCATTTTCAAGAGAATACTATAAACAAGTGAACCCTATAAGATCATAAACACCATTAAATAATTTCTTTAAACAGACTCATGGCCTACATACCCCTTAAATTTCTCTCAATTATCAAATCAGATCGACACTGATCTATGGTTGAATTTGGTTTATTTCTTTTCAAAATAGTTTTAATATTGGTTAAGTTTTGTTTTCTTCTTTCTGGTTCAGTTTTTTTTTGGCAAATTTCTGGTTCAGTTTTGATATTTAAAGTTTTCTTTTTTTCAAATACTTATTTAAAACTACGTATCTCAAAATTTTAGAGAAAATGTCTATTTACCTAAAATTGAGCTACATTAACTCCACTTACTCAAACATCTCATAAGATTTCCCACTTACCCATCAAATTACATATTTTTTACTTTAATACCCAATTAAGTATTTTTTGTATCTTTTTTAGATAATTTTGCCCTCCCTCTCTTTGTCCTCTCTAAGTCACCGGAGACTTCACGAGACTCTGGTCAACGGTTGCCGAACTCCAGTCAACGGTCGCGCGAACTTTGGACAAAGATCGTCGGTGAACTTTGGACAATTTTTCCCTCCAATAAAATGTTTATTGCCCCCCCCCCCCTCCCCCCAATAGAAGGTTTATTGGCCCCCAATAAAATATTTATTGCCCCTCAATAAAGTGTTTATTTCCCCAACAAAATAATTACATAAGTTAATTATTAGTAAAGTCAGTCACGAATCTACAAAATCTACCAAACAGATGCTATTCTAGTGCATAACTGGAATTAAAACATCATTTTCTGCATATTTTCTCATACTAGACAGCTTGTGGCAGTGTGGCCTATGGTCTGACACAAGAAAAAAAAAGACAGGTTGTGGTCATCGCCCACGATGTTGAAGTTGACGACGTGGCTCTCCTCATCCAGCACGTCCAGCCTTTCCGTATTGTTGTTGGCCAAAAGCCCTGAGATGACCTAGACCTCGCGGAGGGTGCTGACGTCGCCATCCCCAATGATGATGCGACAGCTTTTGACAAAGTACTTGTAGGCTTGGGGGTTGTCGAAGCGCCGGACCGGACCACCGACCACACAGTAGAGACGGGAGCAGCGATCTCCTGCGTCACGATGAGAGAGAGAGAAGAGAGAGAGAGAGATCAAGGTGAAAGTGAGAGGAGGGATGGCCGGATGGCCGAATCTGATTGCGGCGACCTATCTGCCGCCGGTTGGAAGATCAGGTTCATAAACCGGATACGAAACCCGAAAGAGAGAGAGAGGACTGCGCCGGAATCCTGTGTCGATGTTCATGCTGCTGCTGTTCCACGTGTTCGGGTTCTTCATGCTGATTCAGGCCATGTCCACAGGCGAGACTGGTTCTGACGGAGCGGTTCAATTTTGCCATGAGAGAGAGAGAGAGAGAGAGAGAGAGTTTGAGAGGAGTGTAGTTTGTTAATTAAAATGAGGCAAAATTGTCATTGATGTTTAAATTGGGTAAATGGGATTAAAAACTTCTTAGTGGAGTAAGTGGGCAATTTTTAGGCTCAAATTGTGTAAATGGTCAATATCCCAAAATTTTGTTCATACCATTTAGAGGTGATGCAAGTGAAGTAACCTCTCCATGCCTATAATCTTCAAAATTGAAAACTACATACAGTTACTAATTTATGTTCTTTTGTTTCTTTGAGAAATAGTTTATTGTCCTTAAACTTAGATCATTGATAAAGCTTCAGAATACATAGAAAACATAATGCCAAACTCCAAATTGCAATACGCATAAGAAAAACATTACACATAATAACATGAGTCTATTATGCACCAATTACCGAACAGTGCTTCATTGACTACTCTATTCGCTTTACAATTGTGGTAACATACCGAAAAGATATTGTTTACTCAAAACCATTCTACATTAATGAAATTAATTTTCTCATTATGTTGCCACCAAGAAATAAATCCAATGACACTTAGAGGTTGCGACCATTTGACAAAATAAGCAACTCTCTAGAGGTTGCGACCATTATACATATTCAGAATGTAAATGCAAGTAAATATATTGACAGATTGTCATCCTTCTCTCTAGATTATTTTGTTTCGCTTTGAGCTGCCATTGTTCAGAGTCAGTAGCGTCTACCAAAGGTGGACTCTCGCTACCTCATCCTGACGTTGATACTTTTGGTAAAATGGAGATGTATGGTACAGCGTCTCACGTGTTCGCACCAACACGTTTGTCCAGTTCCATGGTGGTTGTAGTTTCCAGCGACTCTAGCTTCATTGTTTGATTCGCAGTGAAGGTGTTCCTTATTGATCGGTGTTAGATCCTCGAGATTTGGGCATTTCACTTGGCTTGGGTGATTCGAGGCATTTTGTTGTAGATCTTTCGGTTTTAGTTTGGTTTGGTTTGGTTTTCAACCATTGCAACAAATTTTTTCTATTGGTGTGACAGGTGTGACAACGACAGCGAGTTGGCGGATGCTGTCTTCTCTACTTGCCTTATTCTCAATAGGGAATCAGATCGTTACACCCTATATGTTGAATTTTACTCAGTTTCTTACAAATATGAACTTATGCTCTATCAATGTTGTTGGTGCTCCTTTTACTTGGACAAATAAACAAAAGGGAGATGATGTAATTTATGAACGCTTAGACCGGGCTTGTGCCAACGCAGCTTTCCTAAATGAGTTCCCAGATTTAGTTCTGGAAAACCTTCCTATTGTAGGATCTGATCATGGCCCTATCTGCCTGACCATTAAACATAGGGTGAAACGCCCAAGTAAACCTTTCAAATTCGAGGCAATGTGGCTTTCACATGAGGGGTTTAAGCCGCTGGTTTCAAAAATTTGGGAGCAACATTTCAATGACAACCCACTCCTAAACTTTGTCACAATTTCCCAACATTTTGCACACCAAGTTAGGTCTTGGAATAAGAACACTTTTGGAAACCTTTTTAAACGTATTGAGGACTTAAATCAAAACACTAATACTATTCAGTTACAACTTATGAATTCACCTTATTCTTTGTTCCTGCAGGAAAGGGATGTTCAACTCCAAAAGGAGTTAGCGACTTGTTATCAAAATGAGGAAACTTTCTGGGCCCAAAAAGCTAGAGCCAACTGGTTAAAGTTAGGAGATAGGAACACGAGGTTCTTCCAGACTCAAGCAAACATCAGGAGAGGATCGAATCACATAACAAAAATCAAGGACGTTGATGGTAACTGGTTGACTGACAAGGCAGATATTGCTACGGTCCTAGTTAGGGACTTTAAGAAGAGATTTATTGCTACTGAACATCCCCAACGTCAAACTTTGCAGAATTTCTTATCCATAATTACACCATGCATTTCTACACAGGATAACACCTCTTTGATGGCGCAGGTTACTGATCGGGAAATCTGTACGGCGGTCAACTCCATTGGGGCCTTAAAAGTCCCCGGACCGGATGGTATACACGCTATATTTTACCAAAATTGCTGGAACGAAGTCCGGGACCCCGTCATGAAGATGGTTAAAGCTTTCTTCAACAATGGTATGTCCCTTAACTTGATTAACCACACTAATATAGTGTTAATTCCCAAAAAGGAGAGGCCTGAAACAGTGAATGACTATAGACCTATTAGTCTCTGTAACGTCTCCTACAAAATCATTACCAAAATTTTAATCAGTAGATTAAAACCTTTACTCCTAAACTGTATTTCAAAAAACCAGGGTGCCTTTGCACCTGGAAGAGCCATTCAAGATAATATCCTCATTGCTCATGAATTTTTCACTAGTTTCCAACGGAAAAAAGGAACCACAGGAAATATGGCAGTTAAAATTGACTTGGAAAAGGCCTATGATCTAATTAGTTGGCATTTTATTGAAGCTTGCCTTTCAAAGTTTGGTTTCTGCCAAGACTGGATCAATCTAGTCATGAAATGCATTTCCTCTGCCTCCTTCTCTGTACTGGTGAATGGTGAAGCCACTGGTTGGTTTAAACCGAATCGGGGCTTAAGACAGGGCGACCCCCTATCACCTTATATCTTCATTTTGGCAATGGAACCTCTAATCAGGCATCTTAACTCTCTTGCTATTAATCACAAGACCCATGTGGGTATTTTATCTTCCCCC
Organism: Rosa rugosa; assembly: GCF_958449725.1. NCBI lineage: Eukaryota > Viridiplantae > Streptophyta > Magnoliopsida > Rosales > Rosaceae > Rosa > Rosa rugosa. Next base: position 33,458,538 of record NC_084826.1, read on the forward strand.
CTTGGTTTTAGAATCTCTAATCTCATGTTTGCTGATGACTGCCTTATTTTTGGTAAAGCCTCTAGGAAGTCTGCTAGACATATTGCTTCTGTTCTAAATAATTTCTCTGCTGCTTCTGGTCAAAAAATAAACTACCATAAATCCTCTACTTATTTTTCACCTAGGGTACCAGCTTCTTTGAAACAGGATATTACTGGAATTCTCAATATACAGCACAAATCAACCATTGGCAAGTATCTTGGAATTCATAATGTTATTTTTTGGAAAGATCCCATAAATGCAAAGGAACTTCTCCTCAAAATGGCAGGTAAACTCAGTGGTTGGGAAAAAGGTACTTTATCCAGGGCTGGTAGACTTACCTTAATTAAGTCTAACCTGGCTAGCATGCCTAATCATGTTATGTCCTGCTTTAAATGTCCAAAAGATTTGACTAATAAGATGGACCAACAGGCAAGGGATTTCTTTTGGGGGTCTGATTTAAAGTCCCCTCCTGTGGCTTGGGAACAAGTGTGTCGGCCTAAGGACATGGGAGGGCTCAGAATAAGACCTTCAGCTTTCTTCAAGAAAGCAGCTTTAGCTAAGCTTGCTTGGAAGGTTTGCAGTGATCATAATAACTGGTGGACTCAAATTATTAGGTAGAAATATTTGAGAAACTCTAACTTCTTTCAGGCTAAAAAGAAGCAATCTGGATCCCTAGCTTGGAAGGGAATCTTGGATAGTAGAGATCTGGTTCTTAAAGGAATGAGATGGATTGTCGGGAACGGTCGAACAATCAACTTCTGGACTTTTAACTGGGTTTTTGATTTTCCTCTCTGTAACCTGCTCACTGACGCACAGAAAGCCAACGTGAACTTGGAACAAATGGTAGCTGATTACATCAGGAATGGTAAGTGGAACAAGTCTAAGTTATGTTCTTTGTTTGATCGTAAAACAGTGAATCATATTTTAGGAATCCCAATACCGTTATCGGAGCAGGAGGATGAGTTTGTTTGGGGTCCCTCTGCCAGTGGGGCTTTCTCAATCAAGTCAGCAACTTGGCTTCAATTACAAAACACAAGTAAGCATGGTCAAATTGAACTCATTAATAAATTGTGGAAACTTAATGTGATGCCAAAAATCAAGATCTTTGGCTGGCTTTTCCTTCGTGGCAGACTCAAAACAAGAGATAGATTGTCAAGGTTTGGTTCAGTTTTAGATAATTCTTGTCCTTTATGCAACAGTGACAATGAAACGGCTGACCATCTCTTTGGCTATTGTTCTTTTGCTCAAAATATCTGGAGAATTGCAGGAATTCCTATACCAATTGACTGGAAGGAAGGATATGTTAACGTCTTAACAGAAATGTTTATCAATAAACCCTATGATCAAATCTGGAGAGCAAGAAATGACCTTGTTTTTAAAGGTCTTGCTGCAGTCCCAGGCGCTGTTGTGTCTGCCTCCCACGCTGTGCTACAGACGTTGAACAACGGTCGGATGGTTCCAACACCGAGGTGCTCTAACCACATACCAGATAATATCCGTTGGCAACCCCCGCCACATAATACTGTCAAGATAAACTTTGATGGATCTGTTAAGTCCGGCTCTGCTTCCTCAGGCTTCATATTTAGAGATTCTTTGGGATAACCTATTCTTGCAAGCACGACAAATTCGGGTTCTACAACCGTTCCGATGGCGGAGGCAATTGCCTTACGGGATAGCTTAATTGCTGCTAAGGATAGGGGACTCCAGTTCATTGAGGTTGAGGGTGACTCAAAGCTTGTCATCGATGCTGTTAATGGAGTCTCTCATCCACCTTGGAAATTACGGAAAATCGTTTCGGATATTAGATCACTGGCTGCTTCTTTTTCTACCATTACCTTCAAACATGTGTTTAGAGAGGCAAACTTTGCTGCTGATTCTGTCACCAAGCTTGGCCACACTATTTCGGATCGTATTTGGTGGGTCAATTGTTTTCCACCGACGGTCTCTAGAGCTATTATGTTTGACGTTGTAAATTGTGGAGGGCCGCGCGGCCTAAGTATTTAGTGTATTTCTTTCCGTATCAAAAAAAAAAAAAAAGGGTCTTGTTTTAGGTTTTTTTTTTTCTTTTTCTCTTTGTACTTAATTGGGTCTTGTATTAATTCTCCACTTTATGAGTGTTTAATGGAATTTTCATAAAATAAATTGGTTGGTTGTAAATACAAACATACACGTTATTTATTTATTTATTTATTTTTTTTTGCTATATAATAAACTAGTTGATTGTAAGTAAAAAAGTTTTAATTACACAATGCGGCTTTTTTTCATTATGAAAATATAATTATAGGATTAATTTTGTCGTCTTCTTATGATCCCAAAATACATGTTTGATCCTAAAGACTTAACTTGTGATGACCAACGAAGAGTAGTGGTTCTGTAACAATAAGGTTCAGCAATGGCAACAAGTTGACCGTGGCCACTGCAAGTCATCGTGTAAGGGTACTTATTTCTCGAGACATGACTCAATAATTTAACACTACTGTATTTTTGAATGCTTTACTTTTTAGTGTTTTGATTAATTATGAATAAGCTTTTTTTTTATATAAGAATTATGAATACACCTTATCAGTAAGTCAGTAACTGACTAAACAAATTATGTTTAATTATTTTTGAATGTAAATTCAACGATTGAAAATGAAATAATTTAATTTAAAAATAATTCTTTTCACCATTGATTTTACATCTAAAGGTGGTTGAGTATAGTTTTTGTTTTTGTTAATAACTGAACATACTCATATGAATGAAATATGTGATATTCTTGAGATTACTTTGTCTCAATGTTTCATTTGCTTCGATCCAAAATTAATTGTGGATCAAAGTAAATATAGAAGTTTTCGTCACCAAAACGAAATAGTTTAAAAACCAAAGAAAAATTAAAAGACCGGAAAAGAATAAAAGTATAATTTGATAGTCTTTTGGAAAAAGAAAAAGAAACTCTTGCAGTCTTGCGGCGTGTGGGAGAAATAAGAGGCTGCCAATGAAAGAGAGCCTAGTGTCAGTGAGAGGACACGCGTCGCATCTGATAGTACGTACGGGGTCTACGATGAGGGCCGGGGTATGGGCTTCCCCGGGTATTCAGTGTTTTGACGCCTGCAGGTTCAGGGCCCTCTACAAGTTAACGGCGTTATGAGAAGACGGCAAGCTGACGTACGTTTGTGACTTTGTGGTGGTGGCGGACATAATGAGTAGCTGACGGCGTGTGTCAGTGAAATGAAGTGAAGTGACGGAAAGGCGCGGTGACACTTGTCACTGATGAACATGTGATTCTGCCACGTTAAGCTAAGGCAAGATTCTCTTGCCATTCATTCATCGACGAGCTTTGGAGTTTCCCCTGTCCTCACACCACACGACACCACTACGGCTCCTTTGCTCCCCTTCCCTTTCAATTGCTTTCTCTACCCATATTTCTACTCTTTATAATCCTTCATTGCTTTGCCTCTTATACATATTTTCATTATCTATCTATTTATTTCTTGTCGTGAAAAATAAATTAAAGTAGGAAATGAAGAAAAAAAAAAAAAACGGTTGAACAAGAATAATATATATTAGAGGCTTAGTTAGAAATTATTGAATTACGACCAAACCCCAATATCCGTCTTTCAATCTGGTAGTCCAAACCTCACTACTTGATATTTAGAGCATCTAGAGCAAGATTAGCTACGTTTTAGCTAAAGTAGCTAAAACAATGTTGAGTTTATATAATTTTTTTAAGAATGCCACCTCACAGAGTTGCTGATGGGTGATTAGTCATGTATTCTCTAAAATCAATTAATAATTACATCGACAACATAATTTAAGTAGTGTCTTTCTAAATGTACTCAGCAAATATCTATGTAAATCCAGCAAATTTTTTACACCCAGTAAAATTATAAAATCTCTAATTACACCCAGCAACTTTTCCAATAATACCCTTACGTTTAATTAAACCCAGTAAAACCTTGATTATCTCTCTTGGTTGAGTTAATTTTATGATCCGTTCCGCATCAACGAGCGATGCGCCAAGCTTGTTCCCCGAGTTAGGAAACTCGTCTGGAGCATCATTGAAGAGGACCGACTCAACCTTAGATGATCACGCTGATTTCGTTGATGTTAGATATCAGCACGAGAGACATGATTGGGAATTTCTCCTTGATCTATCCAATGTTATGTACTGTGCCATGATTGCTCTGAATTCTGAGCCCATGTATCTCTGCACAGAATTCTGAGCCCATGTATCTCTGCACAGAAGTAATTCAACATACAAAAGTTTAGAATCACCATGTAACCTAAAGGGATCGACTAAATACAACAATACTGCCAATGTCTTTGTTCAAGTTTTCAAGATTTGTACAGTGAACTGCATTCACATATGTATATGTATGATGAATTTTGGGTGTAAGAAAAGGATTAATTTCAATTTACCCCCCTGAGGTTTGGGGGTGTCATCATTTCACCCCTCAAACTCTCAATTTCACTTTTTTACCCCCTGAACTTTCCAATTTCAATCAGTCGTGTCCAATTTCTACTATTCCGTCCAAATTGGACTTTGACTCTGACTTTTGAGGGGTAAAATGGTCATTTCAAGACAAAAAAATTAAAACAATAAAAAAATTAAAAAATAATAATAATAATTCGTTTTTTTTTATTTTTTATTTTTTTTTACAGATATTTGGTTTTTTTTATATATTTTATTTTGTCTTCAACCTATACACCACAAGTTATAATATGTTTATAAAAATAAAAAAATACTCTAGGTGGTTAAAAGCCACTCGCTGGTCTACGATATTTGTTATATATCTCCGATAAAGTGAATAATTTTAGGATATATCCCTAATAAAGTGAAGAAATTTCTGTAAAAAATAATTTTACACTTTATCTGTAAATAAATATCTGTATATCCCCAATAAGGTGAAGAAATATCTGTGTAAAATCATTTTTGGTCTACGATATTTGTGATATATCTCCAATAAAGTGAATAATTTTAGGATATATCCCCAATAAAGTGAAGAAATATCTGTAAAAAATGATTTTACACTTTATCTGTAATTATCTGTATATCCCCAATAAAGTGAAGAAATATCTGTTTAAAATCATTTTTTACAGATATTTATTTACAGATAAAGTGTAAAATTATTTTTTATAAATATTTCTTCACTTTATTGGGGATATATCCTAAAATTCTTCACTTTATCAGAGATATATCACAAATATCGTAGACCAACGAGTGTGTAAAATCATTTTTTACAAATATTTATTTACAGATAAAGTGTAAAATTATTTTTTACAGATATTTCTTCACTTTATTGGGGATATATCCTGAAATTCTTCACTTTATCGGAGATATATAACAAATATCGTAGACCAGCGAGCGGCTTTTAACCACCTAGAGTATTTTTTTATTTTTATAAACCTATTATAACTTGTGGTGTATAGGTTGAAGACAAAATAAAATTAAAAAAAAAAAAATGAAAAAAAAAAAAAAAACGAATTATTTTATTTAATTTTTTAATTTTTTTGGTCTTGAAATGACCATTTTACCCCTCAAAAGTCAGAGTCAAAGTCCAATTTGGACGGAATAGTAGAAATTGGACACGACTGATTGAAATTGGAAAGTTCAGGGGGTAAAAAAGTGAAATTGAGAGTTTGGGGGGTGAAATGAAGACACCCCCAAACCTCAGGGGGGTAAACTGTAGTTAATCCGTAAGAAAACATACTCGAGTTCTGTAATTGTAAACTGCATATCCTCCAATTCCAACAACACCCAAGCATAGAATGATAAACCAAATAAAGCTCTAGCTATACTATGTATTCCTGGCATAGATATTTACGTGCTTCCCCACAAACAGAGTAGCACTAAACACAACAGACGGCATATATTCTTCCATGTAGTTTAAGTCTATGAATAGGTAAATTCCAATTCTCAATCTCTGTTGTGCCTACGTTTAAAGGATACGTTCCAAAAAGAAAACTATAAATCATATCTAACTACCGAATCTTTAATACGTTTCGGTATTGATCGATTGAAGACACCCTTGAAGTAATTATAATGAAATATGAGATTTGGGTTTAAAGTTTTGCCGGAAAAAAGTACAAACAACGTGGAAATAGTGAACTACTTGGTACAAATAGAAAAAAAAAAGTTTCGAATTTTATGGTTTCTTTTGTTATTATCTTAATTTATCATGACTTTTAAAGTCATTTCGTATGAGGATAAAACCGTCTTTTCATGCAATATTGGTTTGCTGGGTTTACATCGAAATTTGCTGGGTACATATAGAAAAACCCTTTAAGTGTACTAAATCAAGCCCAGACCTGTGGTAAGGCCCATGAATCCGTTGCCTCGAACAAATCCAAATATAGGAGCCCATAAATATATTGTCATGTATATCCATGTAGATGGAGTGGCTTGATGGTTTGGGTCTTTGGGATTTATGCGAGTGGTCCAGGGTTTGAATTCCCTTCCCTTTATGGCATATTTCCATTTGTCCTTCACTCTTGTTTTCTTTTAGCTAAAATAATTATATTTTTCTTCTTTTTTTTAGCTTAGCTAAATTTTGACTTTTTTATTTCTCTGAAAATATATTTTTCTTGTTTCTACCTAATAACTTATGTGCAGCTTTATGGTAGCGCACCATTTGACCAAAAATTCTATTCTGCTTGTTATGTTTTAGCTAAAATTGTAAAAGTAAATTGGAATTAGTTTACTCATTTCATTTCATAGTCCCTTTATATAGGGATAGAATTACAATGGAAACATCAATTACAATAATGATAGTAAATGCTGATTGTAATGTGATTGCAATTCATCGATTCCCTCTTCGTCAGTTACTTTGACGAAGGCACATAATGTGTTTTTCCTTTAACACTCCCCCTTGTGCCAAGTCAAAGACGAAATGGTGCATGAGTTGTTGCTTCACTAAAAACCTTGCCAAGTAACAATAAAAACCATGTGTGACAAAAAATACACCTTGGTCGAAGAAAAAGAGCACAACGCACCTTCTACATTTGAGGATGACATGTGTGTGTTAGACTCCCCATGACGTCTACACCTCCCCATGATCCTTACATTAATCAAGGAAGCTTGGAAAGTCTTCGCATTCCTATGTTTTTCACATGTTTCTCAAATATGGCCTTAGGCAATGATTTGGTGAACAAATCTTTCACATTCTCAAATCTTTCACATTCTCCTCAGACCTTACTTGATTCACTTGAATCTTGAGGAGAGCTTGTTGTTGCTGATTGTAGAAAAACTTTGGCGATATGTGTTTTGTATTATCACCCTTGATATAACTTAGCTTCATCTGTTTGATGCAAGCTGCATTATCTTCATAAATGCAAGTAGGCTCTTCAGTGGTAGAACTCAAACCACTAGTCCCTCGAATATGTGTAATGATAGCTCTTAACCATATACACTCATGAACCGCCTCATGTAGAGCAATGATCTCTGAGTGGTTCGAGGATGTAGCCATAAGGGTTTGCTTGGTTGATCTCCAAGATATCGCCGTGTTCCCAATGGTAAATACATAACCGGTTTGGGAACGACCTTTATGTGGGTCAGTGAGATACCCAGCATCAGCAAAACCAACCAAAACATCATTTGGGGTTTCGGTGTAGTGAGTAGCGCTTTCGCTATTAATATTTCCTTTAGGGATTGCAGTCCCATCTGCGGTCCCTCTTGTCTTTTTGTAGGGAAAGAACAATCCCAAGTTAATGGTTCCTTTTAGGTATCGAAAAATGTTCTTGATACCATTCCAGTGACGCTGAGCTAAATCTAGCTAACAAGTTCACTGAGAATTCAATGTATGGTCGAGTACATTGGGCTAAGTACAATAATCCGCCCATTGCACTTAGAAATGGAATTTCAGCTCCCAACACCTCTTCGTCATCTTCCTTTGGACGAAATGGATCTTTCCTTGCATCCAAACTTCGACCGATCATGGGAGTGCTAGCAGGATGCGCTTTGTCCATGTTAAATCGCCTGAGCATCTTTTGGACATACGCAGACTGGTGGATTAGTATTCCACAAACTCGATGTTCTAGTTCAAGGACTAGACAAAATCGAGTTTTCCTAAGATCATTAATCTCAAATTCGGATTTCAAGTAGCTCGCGGTTTCTCTTATTTCATCAAGAGTACCTATTATGTTCATATCATCGACATATACAGCTACAATTGCAAATCTGGAACTTGTTTTCTCTATGAATACTCAGGGGCATAATTCATCATTCTTATATCCCTTCCCAATCAAGTAGTCACTTAGACAGGTATACTACATCCGACCGGATTGTTTCAATCCGTAAAGTGAGTGTTTCAACCTAATTGCAAACCACTCCCTAGTTTAGAGTCACTTGACTTGGGTAATGTAAGGCCATCAAGCACTTTCATATATATATATATATATATATATATCTCTGAATCAAGATCCCCATAGAGATATGCAGTAACCACATCCATGAACTGCATTTCCAGTCATTCAGAAACTACCAGGCTAACTAAATAGCGGAACGGTATAACGTCCATTAAGGGAGAGTATGTCTCCTCGTAGTCAATTCCAGGGCGTTGTGAGAAACCTTGCGCCACAAGGCGAGCCTTGTACCTCAGGACTTCATTCTTCTCATTACGCTTTCTGATAGGAGCATTTTAATGCGACGTTTTAACTGCATGTCCCTACATTTTTTGCGTTATTTCCTTAATAAAGCTCTGTTTAGGAAAGTTTCCATTCTTTGATTGGGAAAGTTCCTATTTGTAGAAAGTTTCTATTTTGTAGTTTCTATTTTCATTTTTGGAAAGTTTCCATTTTCAGTTTAGGAAAGTTGCCATTTTTCATTTTAGGAAAGTTTCTATTTTTCTTAATAGTTTCTATTTTCAGGACCTCGGAGCTAAAAAGTGGAAATGAACTCATAAATGGAAAGAGGAGCTTGCAAACGTTAAGGGGAGCAAAAATGAGAAACAATGGACCACAGAAATGAGCAGAAATGAAGAAAAGAAGTTTTCCTGCTTCAACCAGGAAACCCTGCGAAAGGGAGGAGAGCTTACCAAGCAAGTTTCCAACGCAACCATGAAAAAGAAATGGAGAAATGAAGTGTTATGACGTTGGAAGGTGACAAGGCTTGAAGTTGAAGCAACAAGGCCCAAGAACTCTCAAGACTTATTGGATTTCCGGCAAAATGGATCAAAAGCCCATAAAGCCCATGCAATTAGGGTTGTGACGCAATGAAGAAACCCTAGAGATGTTTGCCGTCCAAAGCCAAGAGATAAACAAGGGAGATGGCGTGAAAAATCAGAAATTACAAAGAAGATTTCGGTGGTGATTTTCTTGGAATGAAATATTCTTGGAGAATTATCTTGTGTATTTGCCGTGAGGAATTAAGAGAGAAAAGAGGAAGCAACGTGAAAGCCAAGCAAATATGACGCCAAGAGAAGAGAGTTTTAAGGAAGGAAGAAGTGTGGACAACAAGAAAAGCTCAAAACAAGTCTAGATACATTCCTAAAATCCCTAAAGGTATTTTGGCCGAAATAAAAGAGAGAAAATCAGAAAATATTCAAGGAATTTCGGCAAGAATATTTAGGGAGATATTTTAGAGAATTTTGTGATTGGTTGGACCACCTCATAGGGCTTATGTGGCAAGCAAGCATTGGAGGAAATTATGTGGAGTTATCACATCATTGCCGTGAGAATTTTTAGAGAAGTACACGGCTTGGAGAGCAAGGAGGCCGTCCCCTATATATACTCTCTCATTCTCAACGCTGGGCGCCTCTCTTTTATGTTTTACACTTTAGAAAAAAAAATCAAAAAACCTCTCCTTTTGCCGTGAGCTTCTCCATCCTCTAGTCATCTCCACGAGTTCAAGCAAGGCCAAGGGAGAAGAAGAATTGCCGTGAGCATCATCATCCATCACCATCCTTGAAGCTTGCTTTCGAGATTCAAGGGATCACAACATCAATCGTTCATCACTATCATCATCCACGGTGTAATCCGATTCTCCTTTGTAACCTTTGCTTTGAATTTCGTTGGTTATGAACTAGTTGACATATGTGTTTGAACAAATATTAATTTCTGGAATTTTTATGATTAAATGAAAAATTTTCAGATTCTATTATTGTAATTCGAGAGTTGCTTATGTGAGTTTGTTTAATTAAATTTGCTTGATAGATATCCTTTGTGTGTTAATCTTGTGTGGTTCGAAACATATAGGGTTTATGCATAATTGTTGCTAGGTTTAAGAACATGAATCAACTTTTTGTTTTGTGTAAACTTGAATCAAAGTAGTAAAGGTTTTGGACAAAGATCGAATTTAATTAAAGAGGATTGCAATTAGGTGGACTTTTCCATACTAAGTTGTACACTTGAGTTGATAGCCTTTCTATGTGTTTCATGCGTTAAACATGTCATGATTGACTAGCTTTCTAGGGTTTGATTACATGTTTGATAGGATTAATCTAGGTGCTTTCACTTAGGTTAATTAGCATTGAAAAGTAAAAAATGGGAAATTATTTGCTTCCGAATATTTCACATGATCAACTCCTTTCTCATGACTTAGATGAACAATATTAGGGTTTGAATCGATTTTAATCTTAGTTTCGGTTTTGATCTTTGTTCTCTCATTCCATTCGTGTTTTTATGTTTTTGTGTTTTATTTGTTTTCTTAACTTAGTTAATTTTTCGAAAACCAAAACCAAAAATCCCCCCTTTTCGTAAATATGTATATATTTTGTTTTATCTTTGTGAATATTATACTTTGTTTTAATTTTAATTGTTTAATTGTTTGACAATGACAGGTGTACCCTCAATCCCCGGAATAGAACGATCCCTATTTGCTTATACTACTAATGATATTTTCAGGGTTAAATTATGCGCTTGCTTTTAGCGTATCACTTTCTGACAAAGACCCATTTATGTCCTACAGGCTTTACACTTGGTGGGGTTAGCACTACCGGACCAAATACCTGTCTCTTTGCTAGAGAATCTAATTCTGCTTGGATTGCTTCTTTCTATTTAGGCCAATCTGCTCTTTGTTGACATTTTGGAACAGAGCGTGGTTCGATATCATCGTGCTCTATGATTTCTTGAGCAACAGTGTATGCAAATACATCATCAATGTGTATGGAGGATTTTTCCATCAACTCATACGCACTCTCATAATCTATTGAGATTTCTTTGTTCTTTGGAATCATTTCAAACATCGGAGCTTCCTCCAGTATTGATTCATGGACATAACTATAGTCAGCGACAATCTCATGAGAGAGATTCTCTACATTGATGATTAATGGATCGGTTTGTGCCTTACTCGCCCTTGTCTTCCTTGGGTGAGTGTCAATCGAACCAAGTGGCCTCCCCCTCTTCCTTTGGGGAGCCACGACCTCAACCACACCTCCACTAAGTGTGGTTGTAGCACCTCTATCTGCGGAGCTGTGCCCCTTGTTGGGGACTTCTAACCTTCTAGGCACATTTGCAGCTGGTATATGTGATCTCATCACTTTTGCGATATCAGTAAACGCATCAGGCATCGAATCTGCTACGTTATGAAGATCGATTATTCTTTTCACTTCACTTTCACTTTGTGAAGTGCGGGGATCAAATGAGACAGAGTGGGGACAACCACGACAATTCCTGTCGTTCCCTTGGAAAATCATTTTTCCTATGTCCCCCTAACGACGGGAAGACTGTCTCATCAAAGTGACAATTCGCAAATCTAGCGGTAAAGAGATCGTCTGTCAAGGGTTCCAAGTAGCGGATAATTGTTGGAGATTCGTATCCAACATAAATACTTAATCGTTTCTGAGGACACATTTTGGTGTGCTGTGGGGGCGCAATAGGCACACATACTGCGCAACCAAATATGCGTAAGTGTGAAATGTCGGGCTCATATCCAGTTACCAACTGGTACGCAGGTTAGCAGTGGGTCTGAAACGAATAAGTAAAGCTGCGTGCAATATTGCATAACCCCAGGCAGATATAGGCAGGTTGGTGCGCATAACCAGTGCCCTAGCCACCATCTGTAGCCTTTTGATGGTGGCTTCTGCGAGACCATTTTGTGTATGCACATGGGGTATAGGATGCTTTACATCGATCCTAATAGACATGCAATAATCATAAAATACTTTTGATGTAAACTCTCCAGCGTTATCAAGCCTTATAGACTTGATAGGGTGATCAGGGTGGTGAGCCCTTAAAGGTATAATTTGTGCTACGTGTTTTGCAAATGCAGCATTTCTTGTGGACAATAAAGCGACTTGTGACCAGCGTGTCGAAGCATCCACCAGAACCATGAAGTACTTGAATGGTCCGCATTCTGGATGGATAGGTCCACATATATCTCCTTGTATCATTTGTAAGAATAGAATGTTTTGTTTTGTGTCTTTAGCCTAGGAAGGTCTCGATCCTGTTTTTGCTAAAGAGCAGGCTTTGCAAAACGAGTGATGTGCCTTTAAAATAGTTAATAAGGCATAATGGGAGGGAGGTAGTGCTTCTGGTACTTCAGAAGGAAATGGCTGCATTTGAGCAGTACTAGGACCGACACCTTGCAGTGTGACGGATTTTTGTCCCATTTTATTTTTCACTCGAAAGAAAGGATGTCCATGTAAGTTCTTTAAAATACGGATCATCATGTCACGACCGGGGTGCCCAAGGCGGTCATGCCAAGGCCTGTATGAGTCAGTATCCCACATTTCATTGTTGGTGACCACATAGGATTCAATGATCTGAATAGTAGTGAGGTACAGTCCACTAGATTGACTCATAAGTTTCTCTAAAATGCGTTTCCTTCCACATTCATTAGAGGTAATATAAAGGTACTCAGTTCCATTCTCACAGTGTGTTTCTATATGATAACCGTTGGCAAGAATATCTTTGAAACGTAACAAGGTTCGATTAGTTCTTGGTGCATACAGAGCGTCTGTGACTTAAAATGTTTGTGCATATCTCATATTCTTTAGAGTATTTCTATTTTAGGTAGAATGATAATCTTTTCATTCTAATATTTTAGTGCTATTTCGAACCATGTAAATCTGTGTAGTAAATAAAAGTCGAATGAATTCAGTGCTTCAGAATAAAATTCGAAATTTATTAATAAGCCAACAATAATCAAATCAAGGTCTTGTTCAGAAATCTAATTCATCAAACGATTATTGAAATAAACTTTAAGACCAAGTAATAGTCTAATTAAAAATGAGGCATTATGCCTTCACAATTGTTTTTGGAAAATAAAATAAATAAAGCAGATCAGTCAAAATCTGGGGCATCGATTGACTAAGCAAGTTCCTTGTTGCCATTGAAGTCTGCAATTGTGAGGTTGACGTCTGGGTCATGGCCTCCTTCTTCCATATAGTGAGCCTCTTGTTCTTTAGACTCCCTATACCTCTTGTAATTGGCTGCTACTCTGTTGCTTGCTTGGCAGTTCTTGTACCAATGCCCAATGACTCCACACCTATAGCATGGTTCATTGCCAACCCTATCCTGTTTGATTGAAGGGTTCGTAGGTGCCATTTGCACCTTGTTTCCATGACCACTAGGGCCAGCACCACCATCTTTGCGCCATACATTAGGAGGGCCTCCACGGCCCATACCACGACCTCCCACGTCCCTTGCCACGTGGTGCATTATTGCCACGTGGGTAGGGATCAGCACGTCCAACCCCCTTTGCATTGGGGTTCTTTTCACCTTTCACTTTGCCATAATTAGCCTCGTGTTTTCTTTGTCCCAACAAGCCTGACATTGTTGTTCAAAAGAACCTCATTATGCCTCTTAGCCACTTGCAGTAGGTTGATCAGCTTATTGAATGTTGTGATTCTTTTGTTGTCATACTCCAGCCTATACTGGTTCGCTAGTATAAGTGCTGAAGTAGGAAAAGTAGAAAGAGTCTTCTGGATCATATCATCTTCTGTGAGTTCCTTTCCACAGAAATTTAGACGGGCCTTTAGGTGCAACATGTCCTTGTTGAAGTCATTGACCCTTTTGTAGTCAAGTAAGCGGATTTCATTCCACTGAACGGTCAGTTCTGGGAGAAAGGTGTCATGAATGTTCCCAAAACGTCCTTTAAAAGCATCCCACAGTTCTTTGGGTGTCTTCAACTGAAGGTACTCCCAGCGTAGGTTAGGATCAATATGTCGCCTCAGAAACATTAAGACATTTGCTTTCACCTTATTAGATGGTTCATCATCTTTGGGGTCGGTAATGGTGGCAGTGTAATCTTTTGCCACAAAGGCAGTTTCCACATCGGAAACCCAACGATGGTACTCAAGTCCTTCTGAGTCCAAGATGTCAAATTCAGGTCGAGTTGGATCAGCCATCTACATAAACAAGAGAGAAGATATAAATTACGCAGTCATAAAAACATCCACGTAAATTATTTTCCAAAAATATGAATTAGATTTCAAGACCAAGATTCGTAATGGTCACATTTTTCGATGCTATGTGAAAATGCTTTATCACGGTAAGTGTGTATGTATAATGCGCATGAATTTTCATTATCATGGCAAAACAGAATTTATATATTGCATTCTAAAAATAACCATAGCACATTTAATAATAAATAAAACATAGCATAAAAAATAAATTACATGCCATGCTCAAATTTCACAAATATACAACAAAATATATGTTACACATAATAATAGCAATAATATATCATGCATAAAATAAAATATAAACAATAGCATAATATAAAGGCATGCTTAGGAATAATTATATAAGCGTAAATAAAATTCACAAAACATGCTCACAATTGCATAAAATATAACAAAATATATATGGCATGTTCAAAATAAAGTATAAACCATAGAATAATTAAAACATGCTTAAACATAATTATGTAAAACATAAATAACAAGACATGCTTAAAAGGATCAAAATTATCTAACTAAACATGCTCACAAGTTCTAATTATAAACAATTAAATATACCATAGTATGAAATTAAATAAATAAAAGAGAACATACTTGGTTTCGAGAAAATAAAACAATCCTAGCGCACGCGCGTGTTGATGCAGGTGTGCGTAGTGATGTTGTTAGGCTTGAGAAAAACTGGGCCGCTTCCTCTCTCTTTTCAGCAGTGGGCCTTGTTTTTTTTTTCTGGGCCGGGTCTGTTCTTTGGGCCTTCTCTTTATTTCTCTTTCTTTTTTCTTTCTGGGCCGCAGGGCCTTTTTTTTTCTTCTTTGGGCCGGGTCACTCCCTTTTTTTTCTTCTTCTTCTTCCTTCTTCTCCGCGTCTTCTTCTTCCTTCTGGGTTCCTTCTTCTTTTTTTTCTTTCTGTCCGTTTTTTTCAGGGCTGCTGCTATTGGGCGCCGGGACTGGGCAGATGGAGACGGAACTGTGTGTAGCGTTGGGAGGCGAGGTCTGCAGCGCTAGGATCTACAGGCGCGGGTATGCGAGGCGCTAGGGAGGTTGGGTTGGGTGAGAGCGGGCTGCTGGAGGTTAGGCAGCAAGGTGCAGGTGACGACCCAGATGAGTTCTGGGTTCTGCGGCGGGATCGGGGGTCACCGACGGAGGGAGCTGATGATCTGACGACGGCATGATCTAGGACCGGTGCTGTAGCCTCCGGTCTATATTAAAGTTCCGGTTGGGTCCACGGGGCCGGAGGAGCACCACGGGTCGGTGCGGACGACGAGGGGGCGGAAATTGTTGGAGGCGACGTCGTATTGGACGGAATGCGCGGGTCTTCTCTTGGAGGTTGAGTAGGTATTCAAAGGGGAAGTGTGGGTGTCCACAGAAGAAATTCAGACTTTTGGGGTTTAGTTTTCTTCTGGTTTCGATGGGAAGAAAAAAAAATTTGGGTTTTTTTTTTTTTTTTTTTCGAAGTTAGGGTTTTTTTCTTAGTTATTGGCTCTGAGCGTGTTGAGAACGTGTAAAAGTAAAATGAGAATTGGAATTGGTCTACTCATTGAATTTCATAGCCCCTTTATATAGGGATAAAATTACAACGGAAACATCAATTATAATAATGATAGTAAATGCTGATTGTGATGTGAGTGCAATTCCTTGATTCCATCTTTCGTCAGTTTCTTTGACGAAGGCACATAATGTGCTTTTCCTTTAACAATTTTAATAAAGTTTCTATTTTTAGGTATCTTGGAGCAAATGGAGAAGAAATGAGCTTAAAGGCATATGAGAAGGAAAAGAGACGTTGGAAACGATAAAGGCAAGGCACAATGATGCAGAAATGAGCAGATTTGAGATGAAATGAAGAAATAAAGTTTTCCTGGTCCGACTAGGAAACCCAGTCAAAGTAGGAATCCTGGGTCAACTAGGAAACATGTTCATAGAAATGAAGAAAAATACAGAGTCCTAGTTGGACTAGGAAACCTACTCCTGCCAGGAAAAGGAATCCTAATGACACAAGGAGTCCCAGTTGAACTAGGAAAGCAAAATAAGGTTCAAGAATATTTCATGTGAAGAGTCCTTGTTTGACTAAGAATCTTGAAGACATGAGGAGTCCTGATGAGGCTACGAAACCTGGGAGCACTAGGAGAAAAATATGCATGAAAGGCCAAATCAGGAAATCTTCCTGTGCAAGTCAGTCAACTTCGATAGAGTATTGAGAGTAGCTCAGAAGGAACTAGATGATGGTCTTTATATTGGAAAGCCTCGAATGTCTAGTTTCCATAACTTTTTATAGCTTATCAATATCATTTTTCTAGTAGAAGTTATGGCTAATTTAGTATAGGAAGGTCAAGCTACGCGCGAATCGGATTTTTGACAGGAATTTCTGGTTTTGAGGCCCAAATCACATCCGGAAGCCTATGGCTGAATTTATGCTTCATATTTCAGATAATATTGCTCATGTGACGTCCTAGAGGCTTCCAGAAGGGTTTGACATCATCCTTGGAGAGTTTTAAGGGATTACAACATGTAGAAAGGATGGAATCAAGTCCAGATACGTTGCTTGTTGCTCACACCCCTATTTGGCCGAATTTTAGGAGATAAAATAAGAAAATATTCATTTAAATTTGGCAAATATTATCTCCCTAGAATTAAGGTGCAATTTTAAAGGCTTCTCATTGGTCGGATAACACACGAATGCTGACGTGGATTTATTTGATTGGTTGGAGCTGTGTGAACCAATTAGATAATTCCTAGAAATTAAAAGAAGGATCCAGAAGGCTTGAACTATCCATACTTATTCTATACTGACAACTACATTTTGCAGGGTTAAATTGCGTGCTTGTTTTCAGCGTATCAATTTTTGGCGCTGTTGCCGGGGATTGAAAAATCACTTGTTTTTGTTTATAATTGTTGTATATAAACTGTTTGAAACATAGTTCAAATTAACTAGGACGTTATTTATATTGTTGAATACGAGTTTTAATTGTAAGTTGTAAATTGAACGGAATAGGCGAAGTCTCTTTTGTTAATATTGGCATAAACCCCTTATTGGTACCTATTTCAGGTTCCTTAAGGTTGAGGGCGGCCTTTATTAACACTTGTTGAAATGTCTTTACACTTATGACTTTTTTCATCTCAGTAAGTATAGCCTATGTTGAATGGTGTCTAGGAAGGGGACAACATTAATGACGGGTTTTTGAATCCAGAATTACTTCCAAATGGACCTAAACCACTATGTGGGAGTAGCTTATGCCAAAATGGATTCTGCCTCTCGTGTTCGCCCTCCCCCACCTGGCCATTTCAGTAAAGTTGCCCAAAGGATTTGAAAAGGAGTTTGTGTCTAGGCAACTATACTTGGGCCGCATGTCCACCTTGATTTACCGCTTGGAATTACATTCGATATCAACAATATTTATAACAAAAGAAAATGTTGTGATACACTTAGGTATATTAGATAAAACATAGTCTTGAAAGGGGTAGCAGTTTTAGTCTCATTGCACATCGAGACTCCTTGTTCCCGTACCTAAGTGTTGAAAATAAATTGAACTCTTGTCTATAAAAATATATATATATATATATATATATTCTTTTCTTGCGTAAATAATTGTTCATATAGTTACATACATTATACGAGTAAATTGTTGTGGATAATAATGGTTGCTGAGAGTTTGAGTTTGATTATGAGTCTTTAACCGTAACGGAATAGGTGAAGGACTCTGTCTTTAACGTTAGTCATCCAACCCTTCTCTCTCGTATGGCGCACCTTAGTAGCACTGGGTGTCTAAGATCTAGTTTGGATCCGAGAAGTGCAATCAAGTGGGCCTCGTGCCCCGCCAAAATCAGTCATCTCTTCACCTAGCTTGGTGTGAAAAAGTTACCAAAAGATTGAGGACTAGTGTTAAGGATAGAGCCCTTGGGCCATACTTCTAAATCTTGGTTGGAGGCTTATAATTGAATTTAAGCTTTTGTTAACTATTTGTTTCACGTTTTACTATACAAAAACTATACAATATACACTTGTAAAAATATTTTTCACGTTTTATACTCACTTGTGTACTTAACTTGTGTCTTGTGTGAAAAATTATGTACAATATACTTGTTAATTATACTTGTATTTCGTAATTCATAGTTACTTGTTTATGTATTTTGAATTTCTTTGTTAATTATAGTCACTAACTTTAGTTAATGAATGTATCGTCTGGCTTAAAGACGTTAAATACAAGCGCTGTTTAGGAGGCAACCCAATTTAGAAATAGCCACGAAGGAGTCTACAAACACAGATTTCTTTCTCTTTCCCTATTTCTTTTTATTTTTCAATTTTTCTCTTTTGTTTTAGAATTTATTTTCATAAATGTCTTCTATCTATCCTTCTTTGTTTCATTGCATGCTTATAATTAATTACATTGAGGATTTAAGTGTGAGGGAAGGGATTTATATTTTTGTCTTTTATTTTGAGTCCTATATATTGAAAAATATAAAAAAATAGAAAATCGTTTGCTTTTTAACGTTTCACATGGTCAACTTGTTTCTCATGACATAAAAAATCAACTATAGGAATTGTAATTGGATTTCTTGCATATGGATGTGGTTTTGATCTTTGTTCCTTGCGTTCCATCCTTTGTATATATATTTTACATTTTAATTTTGTTTCTTTTTATTTTCAAAACCTAAAATCCCCCATTTAATTTCATGTATATATGAAGATTCTTTGTTTTATTTTTGTAAATAATACTTTATACTTATATTAATTTTTTATTTATTTATGCTATTACAGGTGTACCCTCAATCCCCAGCTTGAACGATCCCTACTTATTCTATACTGACAACTACATTTTGCAGGGTTAAATTGAGCGCTTGCTTTTAGCGTATCAGAATCAGATCATGTAATTATTACGGAGTGAGACAATTTGTAAATCGAAGAAGAAAATGAGAGACCCAATGGAAAAAGAAGAGTCCAATAATACAGAGAAAAAATGTGCAGAAGAAAAAATGAATTAAACAAGAAAGGATGAAATTGTCCTTGAATATATGCCGCCTGCTTGGCGCAGTAATGGAGTTAACGGTTCTAGGTACTTATGTTGGGTCAGGGTAAGAATATCATGTACCAATATGATATTTTTTTTTAATTTGAGATACCAGAGTTAATAATGAGACAAACGTCAGATACTGTTTGCATTTTTTTTTCCCTTAATGGATTGACACCCCAATCTAATAAAAAAAAAAGTACTAAAGATTTATAACAAAACAATTAAGTAAAAAAATAAAAATAGTGTTTTAGGAAAACGAAATTAGGAGATAATTGAGTTGTGCTTTCATTGATAATAGGGGCCTCTTTATGTAGAGGATTACAAGCAGAGAATATAAGTCTTACAATGAAACTAAATCGTACAATGATTAGGATATCTCCGAAGATATCTGTAAGACTAACCCTATTACAACTTGGACAAGTCACTAGAGTTTGGGCCAGACACATAATCCAAATATACTTGAACACTCCCCCTTGTGTCGTCCAAACGCGGTGCTCCTCTCGTTCCCTCATCAAAAACCTTGCTGAGTAACAAAAACCCAGTGGGACAAAAAAACCTCGGTCGAATGATAAAAAGAGTACAACACACCATTCACATTTCGAGACCATACATGTAGACATCTCCCCTGATGTCTGCATCTCCTCCTAATTATGACTACGGTCATGGGAGTTCGGATAACTTCCTCAAACGTTGCTACTAACATGTTTCTCGAAAGTGGAATTACGCAATGACTTATTGAACAAGTCAGCCACACTGTCTTCAGATCGAACCTAGTTCACTTTGATCTTGAGGAGAGTCTGTTGTTGCTGATGATGCTTGGGGTTGTCGCTTTTGATGTAGCTTTGCTTCATTAGTTGAATGCAAGCAGCATTATCCTCATATATGCTCGTAGGCTCATTTCTGGTATACTTCAAACCACAATTGCTTTGAACATGCATAATTATAGATCCAATCTATATACATTCACGAACCGCTTCGTGAAGAGCAATAATCTCTGCATGGTTCGAAGATATAGAGACTAGGGTTTGTTCTGTAGACTTTCAAGATATCGCAGTCTTACCTATGATCATAACCAGTTTGGGAACGACCTTTATGTGGGTCAGAGAGGTACCCAGAATCATCAAAACCTTCCAAAACACTAATATCATTTTGGGACGAGGATAGAGGACGCCGATCAGTGTTGGCGGCGTTCCTGGTGTGTGATAGGTCTGAATCCATCATCTCTTTGTAGGGATAGAACAAGCTCATATCACCAGTCCAATAGCGTTGTGTTGGCTGTTGGGTGCATCACGAGTATGAAAACTATGTGCAAATTTGTGTATGATGTGCCATACTCCTAAGTATAGGAGGTCAAGTTTTAGTAAAGGTAAAGTGAGAGTATCGTACCCAAGGGATTGAGTAACTCTACCCTATCTAGATCACCATGAAAAGAAACCTAAAAAAACACATGCGAGTCTATCTTTTTACAAATTAATATTCTCAGCCCATTGGGAGCCAAAACTATCAATAATGATATTTACAATGGTAAGTGGTGAATCGGCTTGGTTGATTTTAATTATTTATAAAGTAAACTACTAAGTTGCACAAAAATAAACTAAGCTAATAAAAACAAAATATAATAGACTTTGATCAATGAGATAAATAGGTTGTAAGGCATCACACCTAACCTCCTTTGTGCCAAATCTAACATGCTCATGCCAAGATGGACTCACCCTCGGTTCTCTTGATTAATATCGAGTAACCAAGAAACAATTATACTAGAGAATGTATTTAAGCTACACCTTGATTATCGGCCACAAGTAGACCTATGTAAATGTAAGCTAAGATTCCTTGATTATCGGACACCTAAGCCACATCTACATGATAAGCCCAATTGTAAGGCCTAGCATACTTCCATGAAATTATCAACACTTACCAACCTTAGGTGACAAATCTAAGATGCATAAATGATGAACAATTAAACTAGCAAAGTAGAAATTCATGGCATGATCCATATTAAATTTAAGGACTAAATTCAGTTTGTCCCCTTCAACTTTGGGGCAAACATCAGTTTGGTCCTTGACATTTTTTTTTAATCATGATGGTCTCTGCACTTTTAATTTCCATCAACGAAGTCCAAATTTCAAAATTGACCCCAAAGATGACGTCACAAGCTGATTTGGCACCGACATGGGGGCCCACTTTTCAGACATTGACCCTCAATTTGGACAAAATGTCCAAACTACCCTTGTTACCCCAAAAACCAGAAAACAATGGCTAACTCCCTCTCTCTCTCTCTCTCTCTCTCTCTCTCTCTCTCTCTCTCTCTCTCTCTCTCTCTCTCTCTCTCTCTCTCTCTCTCTCTCTCTCTCTCTCTCTCTCCTCCTCCTCCTCCTCCGCCATGAAAGACAGAGAAACCCAACAACACTCCCGCCCTCGACCTCCTTCTCTCTTCTCCATCAGAACCCAGAAGAACAAAAGGTCCGACAAAAAAAATTACCGAGCACCATTCCCAAATCTCTCAGCAAACCAAACAAGCTCCGAATCAAATCCAGATGAACACCACCAAAAATCTAACCCCGACATTCAAAACCCCATAATACATGGAAAAGAATCGAATCGCAAAACAAAGGGAACATAATCAAAATTGCAAAGCAAATCGAGCCATCACTTCCATTTCGGTGGTGTCGAAATCGGAAATTGAAATTTGCAATCTGGGAATAGAAATCGATCCAGCTCCGACTTCTACCCTATCAATCCAACTCCGGCCACCAAATATCAGCAACCATTCAACCGGATTGCCGCCATGACACAGATTCCCAAATCTTCTGCTATCGAACCAAACCCCATAATCATTCACAAGATTGTCACAATCCAAAGCCAAAACACCGACTCGAGCAATCCCAGCAACGGAAAGGACAGGAGCCTTAGCTTGACCACGACCTCCATTATGGCTGCTTCGTGTCTCTCATCCAAACTGTTTCTGGGTTCTGCTTTAGGTTCCAATTTCAATTCTTTACAAAAACCCAACTCGAATTCACACAAAAATCAAACGAATAATCAAAGAAGCTGAGAGTGTTACCTGATCATGATGAAAACCGAGGACGAAAACCACAAGAAGATGATGATGAAGTTGTCAGAAAATTTAGGGAAAAAAGAAAAAGTTGTGGGTTTTCTCTGTAAATTTTCGTCGGATTGTGGAAATTAGAGAGAGAAGAAGAAGATGAAGAAGGCAAGCTTCAAAAGCAAAGCAATTAAGCTTGAAAGCCGTCTTCGTTTTTGAGAGGACTGAACGACTTTTTGGGTTGAGGGAATCGAGGTCTATTCGATTTGAGCTTGGTGGAGCGGCAATTGACGGCATTGGAGTTCGGATGCGGTGGCCAGAATCTCGGGCTTGACGGAGGACGGAGGAGGACTGAGAAGCTGTTGGATTGATTTGGCTTTTAGGCTTTGGAGATATGAGAGACAGAGGTAAAGTGAAGCTGAAGAGAGAAAAAAGAAAGAAAATTAAAAAAGAGATTAAATTCTAATAAAAGAAAAAGGAAATTAGATTAAATAGAAGATGTCCATTTTGCCCTTCTTAGGGGATCAAAATCTGAAAAGTGGGCCACCATGTCCGTGCCAAATTAGCTTGTGACGTCATCTTTGGTGTCAAATTTGAAATTTGGACTTCGCTGATGGAAATTGAAAGTGCAGGGACCGTCATGATTTAAAAAAAAAAGTCAATGACCAAACTGATGTTTTCCCCGAAGTTGGAGGGGGCAAACTGAATTTAGTCCTAAATTTAACTACATAGTTTGTACACAAATTCGGCTAGGGCTAAACCCTAGCCCCAAATTTATTCTACTCACAACTCATGGAAATATACATAAAAAGCCTTAAAAGAGTAATACATCATAAAAACAAAGAGAAGATGGTGAGAAAAAGTCACAATACCCACGGGTTTGGTGTGTCAATACGATACCGAGATGAATCAATCCCCCCACAAGCTTTCTAGATGCAAACCGAGAAGATGTGATGCTTCAAAGTATAGTATTTTCGGTTTTCTCAAACCCAAAACACTATAAAAATCTACAAACACAAAGAGAAGATGAAGAACAAGGCTTTATGGATCTATCCACAAGTGTGATTGATCAAAATGTATAGAATCTCCGGTTTTGATTATCAACCAAAGATGCTATACTTCTCTCTCTACACAAAGGCTAAACAAAACTATCTAAACTACCTAAAAGATGAAGAACAAAGAACAATGGAGAGAAAATGGAGAGAGGAAGAAGATGAAATGGATGAAGGAATACATGAAAAACGTTCAAAGTGAGGGGAGGGTGTTTTTATAGGCCAAAAGTGATGAATGGAGGGTGGAGATCAAAGGAAATGAAGGGCTAGATGTGATTGACAAATGTGTAAGCACAAAATGTGGATATAGTCTTTAACTCCACATAGAAATGACCTAGAAAACCCATAGATATTTTGGTGGAGGAGAAAAAGTAAGGGTAGAAAGGTCATTGTGTAAGGGAACAAGGTAATAAATGGGAGACAAATGTGTAAGATGTGTAAGGTGTAAGAATGGGACCACTTGTCATATTTCAAATTTTGGATTTCAAAGACCTAAAGTCTTCCCACCTAAAGTCTCTAACCCTAATCAGCTCTTCCTTCTCCTCCACACATGGTCTTGACCGGCCAACTTGGGCGGAATCCGGCGTTGACTCTCATTTCGTCATGTTTTCGTACTTTCTTCCTTCAATTTAATATCCACTAAGACTTTGGAATTAGCCTTCGGTTTATTCATACAAAATGTTCCTCCATGAGTGTACATCATCCTCGTAAAATTTCAGAGCTTAGTTAGCCGTGGTCTGGCCGGAAATGCTGCCAGAATCCTTAAAGGCCGGTTTTGCAGTTTTTATCTTCTAGTGCAGAAATTTGCAAAAATATTTTGAAGGCCTTCCATTTCGAACTAGCTCTTGCACTCTTCATAACAAATGATCCTTAGGATGTCTAGAATGGATCAGAAAAGTTTCAACTCATTTGGAGTTCATTTGGTCAGTTTGCCGCTCCTCCTTCCTTGCCTAGCTCGGTTTATCCTAACCGGAGTAGGAAAATGTGCTAAAGTTGAGTTTTTAGGGTATTTCCAAGCTTTTCCATTATTTCCTAGCATGATAAGGAAAATATAATAAATATATGTAAATAAACACAATGGTTAAGCAAAAGTACAATATTAGGGAAATAATTACTAGGTAATTATGGACCTAACATTGGCGCAGAGCTATATCTAGCTAACAAGTTCACTGCAAATGAGATGTCCGATCTTGTGCATTGAACCATGTACAATAATGCGCTTATTGCACTCAAGTGGGGAACTTCTGCCTCTAGCACATCTTCGTCATCATCCTTCGAACGAAGAGGATCCTTTTTAGGATCAAGACTACAGACTCTCATGGGAGTGCTAGAAGGACTCCACCATTGTGAAACATCAAACGATTTGACTAAAGGATTGGCAAATTTATCTGCAAGGTACTTGTCAACATCATTGGATATCATTTCATGTTCATTTTCAAGTCTTTCTTGCATGAGATCAGCAAGTATCTTAGCTTGTCCATCTTCTAAATCATCAAACTGAACCCCCTCCATTGCTGCAACACCATCTGATTGGTTTGATTGGCTTAAACCTGCCTCACAGTCCCTATACTCATCATACATTCTCAATAGAATGTTCTTTAAGTCCCTAGTTATCTTCTCAATGGTGGCAAGTCTGATTCCCACCCTTGCAAATGTTTTTATTTTTATTTTTTATTTTTTTTATATTGAAGTTTCCAGTGAGGGTTTAGGACATTTGCAATCACCATGATTTGATTCATGGTTTCAAAGCTGCCCCAATATTTGTCGAATTTGGCTTTCATCCCCATTGCCATCCTCTGCAAAACCTCATCAGAATTATCATTTGCCTTCTTACCAATCTGTGTTTGAAGGCCGATCATCTCTTTGAACTGCAAGCTTGCAGGAACTGATTTCCAAGCACTCAATTTGAGTGTTGCCTCGTAAAACTTTTTGAGAAAAATGCACAAATGCTTGAGCATTTCTCCAATCTGCCTCTACGGGAGGGCCTGTCCTCTTCCTACCTTTGCTATCTTTCTCCTCAAAATAATGTTGAAACTGCAGATCTTCATCAACCATCCTATCAAACACTTTCTCATATTTTAATGTTGCATCAAGCATTAAATAAGTGCTATTCCACCTAGTGATCACATCTAGGGGAACATTGACATTCTTATTCAAGTGCTCAAGAACAGAAAACTCCCTAAACTTGTCTAATCGACTTGAACTTGACCTAATAAACATGACACAATGCCAAATTGCATCAATCCATTCTCTAATTCTTTGATTCCATCCTTGACAATCAAATTGATGATGTGACATGCACATTGAGGGTGCAAAATGTCCCCATCAAAGCTTAAAATGTTCATGTTCCTCAGCCTTCTTTTCATGTAGACAACTGATAGGTCATTTGCACTAGCATTGTCCACTGTGATAGTGAACACCCTATTTGACAAGACCCGCCCCGGATTCCACCCTGGAATCCGAAGTAGCCCTGCGGGACCCACTTTTAAAGAAGGTTTACCAAAAATCTCGGCATAACCTCCCTTAAAAATGGACAACCCAAAACCTATGGAAGACAAATTTCACTTCTAATAATTCAACCACAAAATCCTGGAGCCACCCTGCTCCCATCATTCAACCAACTCAAGCCCAAAAATAATAATAGTGTATCAAGTACTTCAAGTCTAAGAAACTCCAAGATTTAAGATACTACAATTCACAAAGTTAAGTCGTAGACCTCAAATATCATTCATTACAAGTCTGGGTCACAAATCCCATAGTAATCAGAGCAAATCTAGGAACGTAAATTAACATAGAGTACAGTAGGTTAAACAGGTAACCTACGAAATGTGATGACGAAAGCGGATGCGGTCACTATGGCTCACTCCTGTACGCCGAGCAGCAACACTGTAAACTGGGCATTTGAAACCGAAGGGCCCAGGGGAAAGTAGACGAAAACGTTAGCGTGAGTGGACAAAAATAAACAATTTAAAATAAGAAGGATTTCATACTTTCCCACATTTATTTCATTAAAAACTCCCGATGCATGCAATGATTAAGGAAACCAAAACGAGAGAAGTTCTGCCCAAGAAAACCGACTAGCCCCGCTAGTCACAAACAATTAAAAGAAAAGGTTGAAACTCTGATACTCAAGGAAATAAAACCAGCCCCGTTGGCTTAAATAAATCAGACTAGCCCCGCTAGTCGAAAATAGTATAATGAGTATGGGAAGACGATAGCCATACGAGTGAGCCTCCCAGGCTTGGGTGATAGCCTCCCAGGCTAAAACACTCCCATTACTCCCGTAATATAACCTTACACCACTATGTGTAGCGATAGGATACTGGGCTTGAGAATTACTGTCACAGAGACAGTAACCAGCGCCACAAAGGCGGAGGGCTTCGGTGATCCCATCACCTCACCACAAAGGCAGAAGATCAATGCTAGCAATGATAATAGTCACCCAAAGTATGGCAAAAGAAATCCGAAAACCAAGTAAATCCATAAATACATAAGGCTTCCCCAACTCTCGCAAATGAATTTCCAACGACGTGTCCCACACGCCAAGAGTATCTCAAATCAATAGAGAAAATGCGAGAAATAATAATAAATCATAATCTCCATAATTCGAAACAAAACCAATTCCAAAATCATCATCAAGGCATTCCCAATGCCAAAATCCGAAAGTGGATAAATAAATATGAAAGATCAATAAATCAACGGCGTGTCCCACACGCCAAAAATAAACTCATATTCAAAAAATAAATAAGATAAAATAAGCATAATCCAATGACGTGACCCCGCACGCCATAAAAAATCTTCAAATAATAAATTATCCAAAACCATTTCCGAAAATAATCATATGCACGGGAAAGTAATACGATAAATAAATTATCATCTCGGAACAAATAAATAAATGCATGCATCATTCTTTGAAAATAAAAGTCCACTCACAGTATATGGTCAATCCTGACGTCGCTCGGTATTTTCCTCGTATGGAGACTCCTCTCATCCTGTACGAATAACATTCATAAATATATATATAATTCACAGGACGGAATTAACTCTACAATACTTATAATTGGAAATTCAAAACATCCCCCCCTTTCCTAAAATCCAACTCCTCAACTCTCCATAACATCCATCCTTACTCCCACAATAATCTCTCATCGATGTAATATCTAAAGTGAATCCGAAAGGAATTCGGCGATCGAATTCGCGAAAATCAATAATTAACCAATTAACTCAATTCGTAAATCTTCCGATTTCCACCAAACTTCATGCATTACATTCTACAATCATTATAGGGTACATGGGATTAAAACGACAATTAAAACACAGCTCTACGCGCCACCACGCGCTACCTACAGTGGCGGCGGTCACTTCCTCCGATGACCACCAAACTCCGGCACTAGCATCTACACAACAAGCCCAATCAACTTCCCAACTACAACATCAACCAATTTTACCTCGAAGTGGTCGAATCAAGCCGGTGAATGAAAGCCCCGAAGCTTCAAGAACCCTAGAAATGAAAAATCATCAATTCAACCTCTACAATGCAAATTGGAACGAACTACCTTAGGGGAAATGATCACCATCAAAAACCAAACCTTCGATGTCAATATGGTGGCCGGAGGTGGCCGGAATGGCCGGAAATCGGCGAAATCCCAAAACTGCAGCCGGAGCAATCTTTGCTTCGATCCGGACTTTCACGGCCAAAACTCCACAATCCTAGGTCACTGGCGTCCAGAGCGAGTTGAGGCGCCCCTGTGGTGACCGGTTGCACACCGGATGGTGGCCGGAAAGTGAGGAATCAGAGGGAGGAAGAAAATCCGAAGGGAAAGGGGGAAGAGTCGGGGGAGAGGAGAGAGAAAGAGGGGTGGGTTTCCGGTTTTGGAAACCTACCCGGGTAACTTTCCATATATATTAAAATTTTACCATGAACAGTAATTTTCGTAATTCACTCATAACTTTTGCATACGAACTCCAATTTTTACGTACCACAGATGCACGCGCTCGGTTTAACGTCCTGTACAACTTTCATGAAGGAAATTTTCTCAAATTGTTAACCCATAAAAAGTCAACTTCTAGCCACCCCCCTAAAAGATAAAACTATAACCACGAATGGTAAAACATACAGTGATTCGTGCAACTCAGTAAAAGGGGTAAATCGGATGTGGGGTGTAACACTATTGATATCCCATTCCCTCAAACATTGCTCCAGAAGCCTCCCTATATCTTCCCCTTTGTGACTGGTAATTGAACAAAAGTTAATAATCCTTTTGTGTAACTTCCAGTCACTGTCCATGAAATGGGCAATGACCACCATGTAGTTAATGTTTTGAATTGATGTGCAAGTGTCAGTGGTTACACTAATTCTCTTTGCATGCTGTGCAAAGATCGACATCATCTTTCCTTTCTCAGATTGGTACAATTCCCACACTAGCCACTAACTTCCTACTTGGTTGAACCCACTGTGGCTGAGCTCCCAACATAAATTCTGTAAACCCAAAACCCTCCACATGCCTAAAGGGAAGTTCATCCCTTATGATCATCTTGTACAGCTTCTCCTCTATCCTACCCTGATTAAATCTGTGATATTGTGGAGCATCGGATACACTTCCTAGATAATATAGTCCACCCTTTCTCGATTGGTTTCTCAAATAGAGGGTTGTTAACCTTGCAGTTTCTTCCATGTGACCAGCAAGAACTGGTTCCATTCTTTGAACTGGAGGCAGGAACTATTGCTTTACAATAGTTGCATTGTGCATTATCTGGGTCAGGCTTGCCATCAAAGAGCAAAGGCCTTGTGAAACAGTCCCACACTCGACTCTGTTTCCTACCCATTGTGGTCTTGTCTAGTGTTTTTCTTTTTCACAGCCCCGTAGTAGCTTCCACTGATTCAGGATTTGGATTTGGTGTTTCAGTTGGGGTTGGAGTGGGAACTAAGTTAGGGAGTACTGTTATCTACCGAAGGTATAGGGTTTTGATTATTATCTGGGGAAACACTTATTGATTGACAACTTACAATAACCATTTTTTAAGTTATGGAAGGGGATGAACAACAATGACTTCTGAGATACTTGTAGAAGCCATGGTTTACAATGAAAAAATATAGATTTAGTTTTGTTGAGTTTTATGTAAGGGATATTTATTCTGTTTTATATGATGACAGTTAGATTAATTAATAGCAACATACAATTAAAAGCAACAGATGCGTTTCATACTTTCATACTTTTTGCAATCATGTTCAGTTCATACTTAGCTACACATACTTTTAGTAAGTCACAATACTTATTCGCAATCAAGTTCAGTTCATACTTAGCTACATGTACTTTCAAAGTTTCAGTAAGTCACAATACTAATTCACATAATAGAAAGTCACAATACTCAGAAAGAAGACAATATTCAATACCTTATTCACACACACTTATTCACAGAAAGTCACATAATAAGAGTTGCTTGAATGCAAAGTAAAATTTTAGCATCCATAAAACATAATTATACACAAACTCACAAAGTCATAATCAAATACTTATACACAAAGTCAGACAATAATACTAAGTTCAAAGAATCAAAACCCAACCAAGCACACACAAGTTTAGTTACCTAATCAAAGACCTCGATCACCTCTTTGCCTCTGCATAAACTGATAAACTCTCAACTGAAATCCATGGTCAATACCTTGAAGCTTTAAAGGACTTTCCTACCAAAACACAGATTAACATATATATATATATATATTAGATAACCACAATCAATTAACAAAATCAACAACAGATTACATTTTTTTTCATACAAATTAGACTAAAAGGAGTAACAAGAGTACAAGACTAAAAGGAGATAGATTTTACCTAATTATTTGTGCTCTAAACCACCACTTGAACACCGTACAAGCCTCTGAGCAACCACTTCAACCAAGCAACTGATCTAGGGTTGGGTCGAACGATTTGGGGATTACGAAAATCAAATGATATCTGAGTTGAAATTTATGTTGGTGAGCTTCGCATCTTCCATAGATTGTGTTTTTGGGATTGGATTGGCCAAAGTTTTCTTACAATTGGGGATGGAATCAAGAAATTGGGGCTGGGTTCTGAGAGAAAGAGAGTTGTCGCGAGAGGGAGGCTACGGTTATGAAATGTGTCAAATGACCTAATCTGACTGACCCCCTTAGGTTACCCCAATCTCCACTAAGATCCAACGATTGTCATTGACAGTTGCTAGAAATCAACGGCTTAAAACATTCCTAGTATTAAAAATTATTAAAAAATTATAAACGTATAAATATACGGCTGGTCGGTATTACCGTATACCTGTAATTTGGTGAACCACTACCGAGCCGAGAACGTATATACAACACCTTGATTAATTTGTATTTGGCACCTTGATTACTGTACGTCACAAAAACTCTCTACGCTCCTAAGGCAAATTGAACCCTATTGAGATATTCGAGTCAACAGATTCCATGTGGAAATGCATGTTGAGAACGGAAACAAGCTCCTTTGCAATACTTCTAATGATTGCGAACAAAGGCGCATCTTAGAGAAACTTATATATGTAATCTCTATTGGTTTTTATGTCACTACTATCGAGCTATTAAATCCAATAAAGTTGTGAGAGAAGATCTCTTGGATTTAGACACATATTGGTTTTGTCACGACAGGATAGGTCATCCTAGTCATGATATGATGATCCTTCTACTAAACTTCACATGGATATCCATTCTTTTGAGCAAAGTGAAGCACGAATCAAAGGTTGATTCCTGGACTAAGTGTGATCACCGCCGCTGCATTTGGTGCCGCTGTCGGTCCCTATCCATGATGATCATGGTGATGACGCCATTGGTGATGTTATAGCCACCAACTTTTTCTTCCAATAGCGTTTAAGACGCTCAGGCCCAACTAAAATCCTCATTGGTTGCTTCTAAGGCCTCTTGTTTGTTCTACAAAGTCCGTGCCTTAGGGAAATTTGGACTGAGACCGTCCTACACAAAGGATACAAAAATACTCATTTTGTTCTTACATAAAATCCGAGAGGATTCTGTGGACCGATTCAACCAACTTGCGGACGTTTAAATATTTCATGATATTGGTTGACGTGCAAACACGCTGGTTACGTGTTGTACCATTGTCCACTTGTAATGCTGCTTATACTGCACTCCTATCATAGATCATATGGCGACAGACTCATTCCCCAGATCGTCTCATTTAGTCAATTGGACTTGACAATGCTATAGAGTTTACATCGAAGACTTTCGATGATTATTGTATATCAATGGGACTGATGTTGGATTCCCATGTACACACCCAAATAGTCTCGCTGAACCACTACGATGATAGCCCGAACATTGGTAATGAGCACCAATCTCCCTATATTCGCTTGGGGTTATGCAATATCGCATGCAACTATGCTAATTCGTCTACGACCCATCGTCACTCAATCTATCTCTGCGTTATAGCTAGTGACTGGGTATAAATATCTCGTACTTACACATATTTGAGTGTGCCTCTTGCGCCGCCACAAAGCATTAAGATGGGTCCTCACAGACGAAATGGGCAAATACGTTGGATATGAGACTCCAACAATCGCCCGTCACTTAATACCCTTGCTAGGCTATCTCTTTACCGCTAGATTTGCGGGTTGTCACTTTGATGATACAGTCTTCCCGTCGTTAGGGAGAGATAAGAACATGAATGTTCAGCAGAAATGAATGGAATTGTCGTAGTCTATCCCCACTATATCTCATCTCGATCCCCGCTAAAGTGACGAGATCACACATATCTGCTGCAAACATGCCTGCAAGGATGGACGTCCCTATGAGAGGATGTAACGCCACCCTACACGGAGGTAGGCATCGCACCAACGCCATAGAGAGTGGCACTCTGGTGTTACAGGCCATAGCCCCAGCTAGGATGCATGGGAGGCCCGTGGGTTCGAATGATACTTTAGCACAATTTAATCCTGTGATCATCAACACTCAAAATCCGTCTCATGAGAATCTTCAGGATTAAGGTTATCGTTGGGTGACACCTCAACTTCAGAACCTATTCCTGAGAATATAGAGCTCTCTGAAAATTACACTAGTGTACATGAGACTTGGGATAAAAACTCCATCATGATTGTTGATGTATTCGCGCACTTCATAGCACATGAGTTTGTTGAGTTCGATGATATCGAACCACGCTCCGTTGATGAATGATGCCAACGTAGAGAAATTTGGCCTACATGGAAAGATGCAATCCTGGTTGAGTTGGATTCTCTAACGAAGAGGAAGGTTTTTCGCGTCAGTGATGGCGACACCTCCTAACATAAATTCTATTGACTAATGGGTCTCCGTTAGAAAGCTTGATGAGAAAAAAGAGATGGTAATCTCGCCTTATGGCGCAAAGCTTCTCATTAACACCTTAAAATCGACTACAAGGAGACATATTCTTCGTAATGGATGTTATTGTAGAGATTGACCATGCAGAGATTATTACTCTTCACGAAGCTGTTCGTGAATGTATATGGATTGGATCCATAATTACACATGTTTGAAGCAATTGTGGTTTGAAGTCTACCACAGATGAGCCTACGAGCATTTATGAGGATAATGCTGCTTGCATTGAATAAATGAAGTAAGACTACATCAAAAGCGACAACACCAAGCATAATTAGCGACAACAGACTGTCCTCAAAATCAAAGTGAACTACGTTCTATCTGAGGATAGTGTGGCAGACTTGTTCACTAAGTCATTGCCTGAATTCCACTTTCGAGAAACATATTGGTAGCATCGTTTGCGGAAGTTATCCGAATTCTCATGACCATAGTCATCAAGGGGAGATGCAGACATCAGGGGAAGATGTCTACATGTATGGTCTCGAAACGTGAAGGGTGTGTTGTACTCTTTTTCTCCTTCGACCGAGGTTATTTTTGTTCTACTGGGTTTTTATTACTCGGCAAGGTTTTTGATGAGGCAACGAGAGGAGCACCGCGTTTGGAAGACACAAGGGCGAGTGTTCAAGTATATCTGCATTGTGTGTCTGGTCCAAGCTCTAGTTACTTGTCCAAGTTGTAATAGGGTTAGTCTTATAGATATTCTCGGAGATATCTTGTTCAATGTATGATTTAGTTTCCTTATAAGACTTTTATTCTCTGGTTGTAATCCTCTATATAAAGAGGCCCCTATTATCAATGAAAGACACAATCCAATTCTCTCCCAATTTCAGTTTTCCTAAAACAATTTTAATATAAGGTTGGAAATGTGAATTTCATTATTCTGAACGTAAACCAATATATGTGTATATTTATATTTTTTCTAACTGAAGGATTCCATAATATTAATATGACCTTGATATGGGTTAGAATAATACATAGGTGACTACTCCATAATGACAATATGAGCACTGATCGAGTAGTCTATATTAAAACAAAAATACTTCACCTTGTAGATAATTTATTTTACTTAACTCCACACGCCGAACACACAATTGTGGTACAATGAAACGAAACACTTCTATAAAGGCTCATAGAAGAGCTTTTGCTAGCACATACTAAATAAATGCCAAACTAAGCAACTACAGTATAAGGCACATTACCTCCTCTCCCCTGGGTGATGTGGGATCCTACAATCCACTGCCTTAAGGGGCCAACGTCCTCGTTGGCACACTTTCGGTCGGGGAGTGGCTCTGATACTATTTTGTCACAGGCTCACAGCTTAGTCCGCATAGCAAGATATTGTCCTCTTTGAGCCCCGCCCTCACGGTCTTGTTCTTAGACTCCCACCCAAAATGCGTCTCACTATGAGGGAGGCGAGTCTGCACAAATAGGACACATTATAATTTTCGTATTTTATGACCAAATTTGTATTCAAAAATGATAAAATCACCGACTAATTTCCATCCCATGTACTCGAAAGTAGGCGATGAGGTGAGTAGTGTGACTCACACATTATCGGTATCAGTATCAGGAAAGCATCGAGTGAGGTGTACGGAAAGCACCGTCCGTTCTTTTTTCTTTGATAAATATTTGCGTTGCGTTGCTTTGCTCACTTCCCCAAGGCAACAAGATGTCGACGACGACCGTACGAATTCATCCAACAGCCTCTGCTCTGTCGTCCACCATCAAACACCACCTCCTCGTCCGACCATCTCACCGCCACGTCGTCTTCAGAAACAACAACTCCTTCTCTCGTCGCGGAATGGTCTCTATGGCTGCCACCCCTCTCCCAGTTTGCGTCAAACCCTCCGTCACTGTCCCCAACAAGCTCGGCGACTGTAACCCTTTCCTTCTTTCTTTCTTTCTTTGTTTTGCACATAATGCCATCTCGTCCATTGGAGCTCTTACTGGTACAACCCAATTTCAGGTCCCTTTTGCCAAAGGGTGTTGCTGACTCTTGAGGAGAAGCATCTCCCTTACGAGCTCAAGATGGTGGACTTGGCCCACAAGCCAGAATGGTGATTATTTCATTTCTTTCTAGATGAAAGGATTAAGTTCAAATATCTTGTTCTAGTGTTTTATCAAGGCTTGTTTATTATCTGTTTCCTTGTTTAGGTTCTTAAAAATTAACCCACAAGGTAAAGTTCCTGTGGTAAAACTTGATGACAAGTGGATTGCAGATTCAGATATTATCACACAAATACTGGAAGACAAGTACCCAGATCCGCCTTTGACAACTCCCCCTGAGAAGGCTTCAGTGTATGTTTTATTTCCAGCTCTAATATACATTACTAATATGTTTTACTCTTCACTAGGAGATATGCTATGACTTGAAGTCCAGCCTAGTGGCTAAAAACGGGAGTCATACTGTTTGCATTATACACTTTTAATATCCATGAAATGCCTTAAAATTTGCCAATTTTGTGGTTGAAATTGCCATTTTTAGGATGAGAATATAGTTTGGATGCTTAACTGATGGAGGTGCACTGTTTGACTTTTCACTGATGTAGAGGAGGTAACTCAGATGAGAAACTTAAAGGAAGAAAACAAAAAGATCATAGTTATAGAGTTTACTTCTCTATTCATTCTTCTCCTTACCCAACACCCCAATCTCTATCACTTGCATATCATTTCACCAAATTCTGTCAATCTCAGGATCTCTTCTATGATACAATGAAAATTTCTGCATCTACAGATGCCATCAAGTGTTTGCTTTGTTGGATACCATCGAATTGTCTGGCTTATTATTCCTAAAAGCTTAAAAATTAGAATTTTAACCGTTGTGTATTTTAGATTCTAGATAATGACTAAACTAACTGTGTATTAAGTGATAGTTATCACGCATGACATCAAAACTAAACTAAAGTTTTGAGATAATGTGGTCTGAGTTTGCTTTCCCTTGAGCTTCTTGTTTGCCTTTTCTTCAGATTCATGTTGTCTGCAGTCTGCATCAGTTTCGCTAAATTTTTGAGATAATGTGGTCGTCTGAGTTTGCTTTCCCTTGAGCTTCTTGTTTGCCTTTTCTTCAGATTCATATTGTCTGCAGTCTGCATGCATCAGTTTTGCTTAATTGGGAAAAAATGATCTTTGAGTTTTGTTACATAAGTAACAAATATCCTACTTTCTTTAAACCATTAGAAGGCAGAAGCATGCTTTCATTCTTCAATGGAAGAAACATGCGTGTTATTGAAGTCTTGCTTCCTACTTCCCCATGAACTTGTAGTTATGAAAAGAACTGGCCTATTAATATAGAAGCCTCCTTCAAAATGATGTAGATGCAGTCCAACAATAAAGTCTTAGAGGAAAATGAAGTAATAATCTGAATTTTAAGATAATGTGACCTGAGTTTTACTTTTACTTGAGCTTCTTTTTGGCTGCACTATTTTTCTCTAATGCGGAAAAATCATCCTTCAGTTTATAGCGCTTAAGTGACAAATTTCTCACTTTCTCTATGGCAATGAAAAGGAAGAAGTGAATTCTTGCATTCTTTAAGGAACATATATATTAAAGGTTAAAGTCCCCTTGCCTATGAACTTGTCAGTATGACAAAAGTTATTTATGTAGATGTAGTGTAGTAATAACATTAGGGCAATGAAATGTTAAAAGAAAGAAAATCAACAATGTTGGTAATAGCAATGGAAAACTGAAGTACAGAATATATCTTAGTATCCGTGGTACTACTTTCCGGATTGTATTTCACCTGTGGTAAATAGGTATTGTAGTTAATGGTATATCATTATTATGGTACTTAAACATGTTGCAGTCCCCAAATTTTTTGTTATTTTTTTAAGCTGATATATGCTGCTGTTAAAAAAGTATCTTCTGTTAAGAAAGAAGATCGCTATTGTTTTTGTTTCTCTTAGCCAGTGTTTTTTGTGTGTGGTTTTGACTTTGTTGTCCTGTTATAGTTTTATATTTCAGTGCAATATATCTCCCTGAACTATTGGGGTTTTTCCAATTACCCAAGACTTTTTTTGGTGGTCAATTCTATGATGTGAACCATATGAAAATAGCTACCTTGCCTATCTATATTTACGTATCCATCCAAATTCCGGTCAAATGCCAAGCATGTGACCCATGTTCTAATGGCAAATTGGTCATAAATTGATTATGGTATTAAGTTCTTGGCCAAAATGTTTCTTCATGTGTCAGTTTTAATGCAAAATTGCTTCAACTATTAAATGAGCAAAGGTATGACCAATTTGCCTATGAGAAAGTGGTTATGCCCTAGGCATGTCAACTGTTGAGGGAATTTGGATGGAATTGTTTAGAGTTACTGTGACTGTAGGTTCATATAGTTCATATCCTAAAAAGACAAAAAAAGTCTCTGGAGATAATATTCACAACTCTATAGTTCAGGGAGGTTGCACTAAACTCTAACTTTTAATTGTTTAGAATCGTATATGAAGCACTGTGAGATGTAACTTTGATTCTTCTTGACAGTGGGTCAAAGATCTTCTCTACATTTATTGGTTTCCTTAAGAGCAAAGACCCCAAAGATGGAACAGAGCAAGCATTAATCAGTGAACTTAGCACTTTCAATGATTACCTCAAAGATAATGTAAGCCCTCTTTGTACTTTATTTCCAATTTATATGCATACATTCTTTTTGCAGAATTTATCATTCAGATCTTGTGATTTACTGTTGCTTGAGTTTATAAAAACTTCGAGATCAATTTGGGTATTCATAAAAGATTAATTTGGAAATTGTTAGAACAAGTTCATGTGTCATTTCAAAATTTTGTTGCATTTTATTTCTAAACCAAGCTCTGCATATGTGTTGGATTTTATTAGCTACATGTTTCCTGGAAATCTAGAATTCTCAATCACATTATTTTATCAGAAGCTGTTGATGTGATATAAAATCTCGAAATGAGAAAACAACATCGCACATTAGAGGAGTAGTGTAAGTGGATTTATATTTCTTATACTAAAAAGTGTGGATGGGCTTGTATGCAGCATGGTTGTTGAAAAGTCAACACCCAAGTGCATGACTATAGAAGTACTGCAATAGGCTGACAGGTTGAAAGAATCTATATCGACACTTCCTCTCAAATTGCATAGTAAATATTAATAAGAAATTATTCTGTACATCTGAGTCACCACGTTGGCAGTGTGATATTCCACTCAAATGGCGTTAATTATAGAAATTAAACTACCGGAGACATTAGGATTTAGGATTTATGTTTCAAAAACATCAAACATGTTGCACCATTTGGGTGTATTAGTACATCACATCAGTGATGTATTGGATATGAACAATTCCCAGCACTTTGTAGATATAATTAGAATCATATTTTTCAGTAAAGATGTTAGGTGATCTGTTACCAGAAAACAAAAAAGAAAAAGAACATCAGAGTCTGGATGTCCTCTAAAGGTCTTTTAATGCCATGTGTATTTTCTGAAATTACTGGAGATGAACAACTCCTAGATCCTGTAGATAGAATCAGAAGCATACTTTTTTGAAGGGCCTTCTGTAAAGATATCAGATGATTTGTTACCAAAAAATGAAATATGAAAAGAAAACAGAGTTTGGATATCCTTTAAAGGTCCTTTTATGTTTGTTTTGTGAAATTTGGTCCCTTCTTGTACCAACATGTTTAGAAAAATCGAAAATAGTGGGTTCTTTGACACTTTTATGTAATTGGTTATTTGGTTTTTGAATTCTTTTCAGGGCCCTTTTGTCAATGGGGAGAAGCTTTCTTCCGTAGACCTGTCACTTGCGCCCAAGTTGTATCATATGGAGATTGCTTTGGGGCATTATAAAAGTTGGTCGGTTCCAGATTCCCTTCCATATGTGAAGTCTTACTTAAAGGTCTGTACAAGCAATATGTTACATATGTCATATTCGTGCGTGCCTAACAAGTTTTGTGCTAACGAACAAGATGTTTATCTATACTCTAAATATTTGGCATTACAATATTCTTCGGGAAGTACTAAGCATTCTAAATAGTTCTCTCCAAATGCAGCCTGCACATGGGAAGTTCTGAAGTTGGACTTGCTCAAAAGTCTAGTTTGATCTGGATTTATCCCTTATCAATAAAAAATTTGTGATGACATCTTATATGGAACTGTAGTGGAAAAGAACCCTTAATTTATCCTTACCAATTATGATCTACCTATTAAGCAATTAGTAACATACTAACATGCATCTAGCTTGGAAATGCCCTTTTTAAAAATTTTGTCTGGAAACTAGATCCACAGATTATGGTATTGTTGGTTGAAAATAAAAATTTTGTAGATAAAAATTCAAATTAGTAGTTACAATGCAGAAACAGTTTATGTTGATATACGATGCAGAAACAGTTTATGTAGGTTATGTCCTGTGATCCTGATAATGCTTCTTTGACATGCAGAGTATCTTCTCACTGGATTCATTTACTAAAACTAGTGCCCTGAAAGAAGATGTCATTGCTGGTTGGCGGCCCAAAGTCTTGGGTTAAAGTAAAGTTGTCCCGCTACTGTTCTCTTTCTCTGAGGTGTATGTCTTTTAGTGTTTCATCTACATTGACCTATATACCTTGATTTTATGTTTTCTGTGTACAAGACGGGCGTAAATTGAGTTGGTATGTATATAAAATTGTCCGTGTGTAAGAATTGCTATTTGGTGATTTTTATTGTTACCTGGCATATGCCAACTTTAACAACTGAGCTGAGATATATGCTAATATGATGAAATGATCTAAGCAAATATCGAAATGGTAAGGCACTGAATTGAGCAGTTTTATAAGACTCTGGGCAACATCTTTAGAGTTTTGTCTTATAACTAAACATTAGATATGAGACAACGGATGTCATATGATGTAAAGTAAAAGGATTCTTTAAAATTTATATACTGTTCAAACATTAAAGAAACTAAATGAGTGATGGTAGAACGAAGAACTCTTGATCTATTGTTCTTGTCTATGTCTGCCTTTTTGCAATATAATTAGCTAAATAATATAGTGGAGCAGCCTTAGCACCATCAAAATAAGCAAGCTCTTGTATTGCTTGAGCCACTAATTCGGCAGCAAAGTTCTTGGCCCCTTCGATGCCCATGAGCTTGGGAAATGTCGCCTTATCACTCACCAAGTCTTTTCCGGCTGTCTTTCCCAATTCTTCCGATGACTTTGTGACGTCCAAAATATCATCCACAACTTGAAACAACAGCCCTATACACCTTGCATACTTCCTCATCTTTTCAACTTCAATTTCATTCCCTCCTCCCATTATTGCTCCACAAACCACAGAAGCCTCGAGGAGTTTTGCAGTTTTATGAACATGAATGTACTCCAACTCTCTCAGTGTTACTTCCTTGCCCTCACTGTGAATGTCCACCATTTGACCTGCAACAAGGCCTAACGAGCCAACAGCTGAACCGAGCTCCACAATGGTCTGAATCACACGTTCAGGTGAAACATTTGTGGTCTTGGCAGCTATGTGCTCAAAGGCAAGTGACAGAAGAGCATCACCAGCTAGAAGTGCAGTCTCTTCACCGAAAGCCTTGTGGTTCGTGGGTTTTCCGCGTCTAAGATCGTCGTTGTCCATGCAAGGAAGGTCATCGTGAATAAGTGACATGGTATGAACCATTTCAACGGCACAAGCTGTTGGGATTGCTAAAGATTCATCCCCTCCAACTAGTTCACACGAAGCGATGCATAAAACTGGACGCACACGCTTTCCGCCTGCTAATAGGGTATATCTCATTGCCCTGTGAATTTTCTTGGGATATTGCAAAGGCACAGCCTCATTCAATGCTTTGTCCACCTTCTTTGCCTTGGTGGCCATGTATTCGTCAAACTCGAATAGGGCTTCATCTTCGGCGAGCAATGGTTGGACTAGAGACGAGTCAGCTACTTGTGCACGTAACAAGGACTTGTTTTTCATGGGAATTATAATTGATCTGAGGCTACCAACTGGGTTTTTAGAGGGACTTTTGGGACAAATAATGGGGTTTCTGTGAAGAGCTGGATGTTCATAGCTTTGAATCGTTGCAAAAAGGGCCATTGGGATTAAGGAATCTAGATTGACAAGAATTTCTTTGTTGATGTTTTCCGGAATGGTGTGATCTCGTGTGTGAGTTATAACTTATAAGCAGACGAATGAACTGAAGATGCTGTTTACTGTGTCAATTTCTATAGCTTGAGTTATTCCTTCTGCTGCGGCTTGGACTATACTGTATCATTTTGTTCACACATGCACGTCATTTTATCGTTTTAAACACTTTATATTATTTTATGTATTTTGGTTTTTGGATGTTTTTGGCATGACAGCTGATCAACCATATTATATTTGAGATTCAGATCATCAATTGTTTGCTTCATTTGATACCAACAAGGGGCTAATCCTTTGGCTATTCATAAATCATTAGATAGTCCCTCCCTCGATGCTGAGGGTTTCTTTTTTCTTTCTTTTTTTTTTTTCTCAAATTTTTTTTTTTCATCAAACTTTGTTTAAGGTAAAGGAAAATAGTTTTTGCGTTTCATATCAATCAAAAGTAGAGAAGGCTAATGGAAAAACAACAGTAACGCGGATTAGTCTCTGGGCCTAGGAAACTTTTGAGGACACCATGTGATTGACAAATCAAAAAAAAAAAAAAAGAAGGCTAATGGAAAAACAACAGTAGCGCTCCACTTTTCGCGGAGCTGTATTCCGAAACCCTAGTTTCGTGAAGCAGGGCGGCGGCTTCCTCCGTTTACCTTTGACACTCCGGCGTCGCTATCTCGGTTCGGTAGAGTAGGTGGGAAGGACTTCTCCTGTCGAGTTGTGGTGGATCCGAGGCAGAGCTTTGACGCGCGGTGGTCGGTTTGGTGTCGACATCGGGTTTTGAATCGGTGAGCGTGCGTGCAGTCGCCGCAAACGTGGGTTGGCGGTGGTGATCGGATCCGTGCAGCGGATTTGGGAGTGAAGTTGGGCCGAGGCTTGGAGGCGGACTTGATTGCTGGTGAGTTTGGTGACCACCCACACCAGGCTCCGTCGTATTCTTCCAATGGCTGCAGGGCGGGCGAGGCCGACCGCCGGAAGGGCTGGAATGGCAGAGGCCGGTTGTGTCGGGATAACAGCGGCTCCGGCGAGCCTACTAGGGTTTCGGTGCTCTCCGGTTCAAACTTTAGAGTGAGGGAAGTGGGAGTTGGGCTAGGCTTTTGGGCTTAAGCCCACTTTCCCTCCTCTTTCTGATTTGGGCAGAAGTTGGGTCGGGCCTTTTGGTGGGC
Organism: Rosa rugosa; assembly: GCF_958449725.1. Classification (NCBI taxonomy): domain Eukaryota; kingdom Viridiplantae; phylum Streptophyta; class Magnoliopsida; order Rosales; family Rosaceae; genus Rosa; species Rosa rugosa. The sequence continues at coordinate 33,500,562 of NC_084826.1, forward strand.
TTGCTGCGGGCTGGGCTCAACATGACCCTATATCGAGGTTGTTCACTGCATTGATCGGTGGAGGGGTACACCAAGATGGTCTAATCAAGGCAGATGCGGAGAACTAGGGTTCTGTTAGAATAAATTTAGTTGTTAGTTTTGGCATTTTCCTTTTGGTTTTTAGTTTTGCATTTTCCTTCTTGGATTTTAGTTGTTGCATTCCCTTTAAGGTTTTAGGAAAAAAAAAAAAAAAAAAGGTAGAGAAGGCTAGGCATAGTTGTCAAAGAAACAATCGAAGATAGGGGAACAAAACTTGACCAATCTGTAATTTTTCAAGTAAGATCCCGATAAAAGATTAGCAAACCTAAAAGTTCATATGTACATCAATCTCATAAGCTTTCTTGTTATAGATTTGCTATTGATTTCACAATACATAATTTCCCTGCCTATAGCCTAAATATGAAAATTGAGCCATATACAGAACACAGAAACCAAGTGAAGTGAATGTATTATAACCAAAAAGTAAACTTCTACCTAAAACCTTAAATGAGCACTATACTGATACAATTTCCATTGTCCATAACCTTAAATTAAAAAAAAAAAAAAAAAAAGCAAGCAAAACAGCAGCAGACTTTTTAGCTGCACTTTGCAACATTGGATGATCATAAGGCTCTGTTAACTGCCGCTAGTTACCAAGTTACGTCCTTTCTTCAAACCACCACTTCCCTGTAATTCAAATTTATCAATAAACTCCCAATATTTGTTAGATAATTCATAAAACGATGTAGGAGCATTATAATGAGTAGGGCGTTCTATGTGCAATGCATATACATGATTTGACTATGGATATTATTTGGCACTAAAAAACTGTGCATTCAGACAACTGTGTGAGGTTTACATAAAGTCACAACAATATCAACCTTATGTCACTCGCTCTTTTTCAACTGAAAGTTTCTTTCGATGGTTTGTATGAGTAGTCTGTTTGAAACAAAATAGTCAAACATGCCATAGTATCAAAACTTTAAACTATAAAGCCTTTTCCACACTATGCATTTACATACATTATAGAAGATAACATTAGATGCAAATGGAGCGAAGCAAATGTGATCCAGTTAGTTCAATAGCTGATGACAATGTCCCAATTCAGGTGGTTTATACATATGGCTACAGAGCAGGTATGAGGCTATGTCCTGTTTCTACTGTCTAGTCAGAAACTCATAATGGAAAGGTTTCAACATTAATCACCAAAACAAAAACAAAAACAAAAATGGTTCTAATTTCAACTCCCATTTCTACACCAAATGGCTAATTGAATTCATGAACTGAACATAACTAAAGCTTTTGTTGACAACCAATCAATCCATAATTCCATATGTTAACAGGCTTTAACCTTCCTAGCAATCACACAAGTTTTAAAATCAAATACTCTTTTCTTTCCTCTATAGTCATCGAGGAAGACATACAAGTTGCATCTAACTTCACTCCAGATGGATTGAGACGTTGTGGTCTTTCTAGTCATAAATGCTTCAACTTTAAACTACCAATTCCACACTAAATTCCCAAATCAGTTGAACAAAATTGAATAAATTTGAATTAATTAACTCCCATTATCTCACTTTCAATGGAGTCACATGCATTTTGGACCTATTCTCTACTACAGATGCATGTATATGAATTTAAGATACTGTTTTTTTTTGGTTGGCATGCAATTCAACTTTGCAGTCTCTTCAAAACATAGACTTTTATTTTGCCGGAATTATTAAATAAGTTTTATTCACCAATTATTTTTCTTTTTGTTTTCTTTGAGCATTACATACATGCATGCAAAGGGGAGATATCTTACCCAGACCATGCAGCCTAGATCAGCTATAATTCGATAATTTTTCCGTCTTTGATTTGTCCGGAAACTTATCTGAAGATTATTGAATCTTTGCTGATATGAATAAGCTCAATCATGATCACTATACCATTAAAAACTACAATTTGTTGACAAATGTATTTTTTTTTTCAGGGTAGGGTAGTTCTATTGACCTTTAACCCTTACAGGACATATTAAGAATAGAATAGCTAAGGCGTTTTGGCGGAAAGTTTGGAACACTTTTTCTGTACACATCCATACACTCTGTATGATAATATATACATATCAGAACCACTGCAACATGAATCTTAGATCTGTTACCCGTCGACAGTTCATTCAGCCAACCAAGAATTAGTTGGAGTAAATGCTAACACTTACCAAGAAAGCAAAAAGCAGCAATCCAGACCTTAGAAATCAGACCAGTACTCTTAACTGATCTTTTTGTTTGATGAAAATCCAAGTAGATGTAGAACACTTACATTACCGCAATGAAAACCAAAAACTGATGAGCACCTCTTTGATAGTACAGAAAATTACACAAATCTCAAATGGTTATTTGATTAACTATTATTAAGATCCTTTCAATATTTTATGAACAAATATATGTCTATGGTAATACTATGGAAGAAGATGCCAGCAAGCTGGTAAACATGAGTAGTTAGGTCACTGTTCAATTCCTTTTATTTCTAGGGTTCACAATTTTATAGTCATGATCATATGTTATAACAATTCCAATAAAAATGCAGGAAAGTGCCAGCTGATTAGGAATTTCAGTTAAATTTGTTTAGAATGGGCTACTATCACGCTGCACCCTACATAGGAATCATATATCAAAGAGTCTCACTTAATTATAGGAAAAGTAATTTAAAAAAGAATGCAAACCATTACAAATGTGGAGTCGCTTTGTGTTTTATTTACCCATAATGTTTTAGCAACTATGATCACCTTCCAAAAAAGCAGAGTTCTTCCTTATCCTAATGCAATCACCTCACAAAACAATTTCATTTCTAGCAAATATAAGATACCAACTGGCACTTGCCTATATCAATAATTCATTGACAGATCCGTCACACAGTGAATATAATGAATACTTCAAAAACAGGGCCCATCTGTTAAATCGTAATAATTTCAACAAAAACATCGATGATAAATTTAAGGTTCAGAAAACTTCATACTAAGATAGTAAGGCCAAAGCATTGAGAGATAAGACATTTAGCTAACTCAAGTCCTAGGTCTACAGTATTAGTTATCAATAATCCACATGCTTGATCTCCAAGGTCTCTTCTGTTTGGGAATTAGTAATTCACCCTTCGAGCACCTCAGAACCAATAGTAGAGATAAATAAAGATGAACAACATAAAGAAAAAAGATACTGAAATTTGCAAAACTATTGACAAAAACAAAACTCACCAGCTAATAGTAAGTAAAATTACTAAAATACCATTCAATCAAATTGAGAGAGATTCAATGCCTCTCCATAGCTCAAGTCTTGTGTTTGTTCTCTGATGTATCTCTTCCCCCTATTCACTAAAACTGTGAAAGGAAAATATCAGTGGCGGAGCCAGAAATTGATCTCAACTGGGGCACTCAAAAGATTAAGAAAAAAAAATTTGACACTTAAACTTAAAATATATCAATATTGAAATAAAAATAAAAATTAGAATAAGGTTATCGAAACATTAAATTTTTTTTTTTTTGCTAAAAAAGAGCAATATTTGTTTTTTAAGTTACATATTTTATTAATCAAACTTATAGTTTTTAGATTTTAGACAATTTTTCCTTGAACTTTGAAACTATATGAAAGAATACTATTGATGTTTTTTTTTTTTTTTTTTTTAGCTGAGGTCATTTTGAAGTGTCTTATTATAATTCAGAATACACAAATGTCCCCATGATAATTAAGGTCATCTCTTTACAACCTACCACTAGAGTTAAATTTAATTATAACTCATGCCATCAGCTCTCTCTTCCCCAATCCATTTTAGAATAACCCCTCTCGCTCTCTCTTAAATCCACCAGAATTCAGGTCACCATCCACCATCGCAGACGACAGTCGATGGTGACGACGAGGATGATGAACTCGGTTTCCGATTCCCTGGTCAGCCGCCTCATGCAGGTACCATCTTCTTACTCCAGCAATGGCGCCAATCGGCTAGAGCGGTCTTCTGGCGATTTTGACAACTCGGCCTACTAGATCTCCGGCTCCGGCGGTAATTTCAAAACCTATTTTAAATTACGATGCCATTTTTGTCTCCGGCACGCAAACACAAACACAAACCTCATAAGCATTCACGAAAGTTTCCATAGACTGAAGTAAGCTATGTATCCCTTCAGCTCTTTTTGCTTGTTCTCCAGCATATTATTATCATTCTGAAGGTAACTAACCTTCACCAAACCAAAACAAACACAATCAGAAACCGAAAAACAGATTCAATATACAATCACGGTCACTACTATTTCTCACAAGCATCTCATCAAACACCTTATCTACACAAAAATCTATGCCTAATTAATTCGGCCTGAAATTTCTGCAACCTCCGGCCATATTCTTCATCGGATGGCTTCATCGAAGTGTTCATGATTCAAAACTACTCAAACCAAAGAAAATCGCATCACGCTAAATCATCTAGACAAATTCTTCCACATCAAACACTGTTGCTTCATTTTCCTCTTTCACAGTTTCACAGAAAAGTTACCAATAATCATACAAAACACAAAGGAACAGCGAGAATAGTAAAAACGAAAACGAAAATTTTCAATGCGATTGAAGAAAGGATAACAAGCACTCACAGATTACCGATAATGCAAAAACCAAAGCTCTGAATTTTCAGCTCATCGCTCGATCACCTACCACGACTTGCACACCAGCGAGGTCGAGTTTCGGTCGCCGTCCGATTGCAGGAACGAGAACACGTGCTCCAGCACCTCCTCAGGGGAACGACCGCGTGCTCCATTTTCAACATTTTCCAAGCTCGAAATCGATTTCAAATCCAAACAACGTCGTCCTGCTCCGGATGCGAAGCGAGGGCAGAGAAATAGAGAAGAAGAAGAAGCACTTCTTGGAGAGAGAGAGAGAGAGAGAGTTGGGATAAAAAAAAGCTCCGATCAAAATCGAATCAAGGTTTTAGGTTTTGATCAGATAATCGTCTTCTATCTTTTGGATTTCTAATCGGAGCTCTATGTGGGATTTCTAATCAAAATGAAGAAGATTTGAGCTATGAGATTCTTCAATATAAAGTTATAAACGTGTATCAGGCTTTAAGGGTAGAATCGGAATCAAAAAAATTGAAAACTAACCTTTTTTAACATGACCTCATTATTCATAAGGACTAAATTAATATTATTAAAAATTCATAATGGACCTTTTTATCAAGTGGGAAACTAGGTGATCTTTTTATTATTTCACACTCTAATATGACATTTTCCATCATTTCCCTAAGAAATAATACTATTAATGTTATAAAAAAAAGAAAAAAAAAAATATTAGCACATTGCTGATAAGAAATAATAAGTATTAACGTTAAAAAGAAAAAAAGAAATAAAAGAATTAGCATATTGCTGCTACCAGCATTCGAACCAGGGACCAGCCCAGCAAATATATGTTCCTCTACCACTGCAACAAGAGAGCAGTCAGTACCAAAGTGAAACCATATAATATATATATATACACAAAATCTCACTGGGGCACGGGACCCACCGTGCCTCTATGTGACTTCGCCCTTGGCAAATATCCCCATTTTCATAAACAAAACACAATTGCAATGCCAAACATATCACTACAAACTTTGTTTCAAACTATTTACAGATGAAAACAAGAAGAAATCATTACAATGATGATGCTAGCAAATACCAATTCAGACAAAATTTATAAGTCATTAAATTTTTTACTATATATCCAAATACTCATAAAAATCTGAAGGCCTAGCATCAAACAAAGCAACAGATAACATATCACACATGTTGGCAAGCTTCCCTTACAATGTCACTTGTGGCAGAACTAGTATCACTTTGACTATCTAATTTTAAATTAAGGAACTTGATGAAACCATGACAGGACCCGCCTTGAAATCTCACCCTGAAATACAAGGTGGCCTTGCGGGGCCCACTTTCTGAGAAAATCTAACTGAAAATTTGGCAGAACTTCTCCTAAAAGTAGACAACCCAAAACCTGTTAAAACAAATTTACACTTCTAAACAAACCTCCAAAAACTCCTGGAGCCACCACCCAAAACCGAACAACTCCACAATTTAGAGTATCAAAACAATCCAAATATCTCAAGTTTACAACCAACCCATAGTTTACAATATTAATATAGAAATCCCATGGTTATCAGAGTAGTCTAAGAACAAAGAAAACTGATACACAAAGTAGGTTAGCTAGTAACCTACAGATGATAGATGGCAGTAATGGTGCTAAGCCTTAACTCCTAAGCCGAACAGCTACATTGCGAACTGGGCATTTGAAACCAAAGGTATGATGCCCCGGAAATTCGTATTTATTTTCAGAGGAATTTCCGGAATTAATTTTGTGGTTATTGGACGATTTCGTGGCTCGTGGACGGAGTGGAAGTGTTTCGGACAAATTATTAGTCGAAGAATATGGTTTTAGGGGGGTTGCAAAGGTTGACTTTTTATACGTTGGGTTTATCTGAAAACTTTCTTCACTAAAGTCGTAGAGCGCATCGATACGAGTTCGTGGACATGTGGAACGTGGAAATCGGAGTTCGTATGAGAAAGTTATGAGCGTTTGAAGTTTGGAAATATTCTATAAATAGGGGTTTCCGTTTTGTGAAACTTACTATTTTCATTTTGGGAAATTTCTATTTCCAAATCCTCCGTTCTCTCTCATCAGCCGCTTGACCCGACCAGGATTCGGACGATCCGACCCGACTTTTCCGGCGGTCTCCGGGCGTGAAACTTGGTCAGCTTGTTCGCCTCCTTGTTCTGTTCCTCCCTGTGGTGGCCTCTAACGGCGATTCTCCTCCACGGCGGCGCAGCAAGGCGGCATAGATCGAGGTATTATGACCCGACCGGAAATCCTTGTTCCGGCGACGTCGTGGCTTCATGCTTCTTGTTACGAGTTCGTAGCAGCCTCCTGGATCGATCTGTGGTGGTTGTTTGGATCGATTCACGTGAAACTTGGTTCAACTCGGATTGAACAGTGATTCACGGCTTGCGAGGTAGTTTTCGACCCTTTTTTCTTAGATTCTGACTTGAGGCTAGTTATGAAAGTGGTTAAGCATGCTGAGATGAACATCTTTGATGTTGGAAGTTTTGTGAAATACAGAGTTTTGGCTGGCGGCGGTCCTCCACCGTCTGTGGCGGCGTTCCGACCATGTAAAGGACTGTTTCTGGTATTATATATCTTCTACTCGTCGATACGAGTGTTTCGATATATAATTTGCAATTTTTGGAGTTCGTATGAATTTGTTAGGATTTTTACGGTTTCATACCGGTCGATTTATTCTATCCGTGAGGATCCGAGCGTCTGATCGACTTGTGGTTTGGACATATCGATTGTGGAAGTATTCCGGAGACTTTGGGAGGTCTCGGATGTGGTTTCGCCTCGATTGGCGTGACTTTGGGAATTTTAGTTCGATTTAGGGTTTCGAACGTTATTCCTTGTGTTTCATTGAGTGAATCAAGGCTGTATTTCCTTAGGTGCTTGGCAGAGAGCGTTCTGTAAGTAGTCTAGTGGTGTGAAGACGCAGCGGGAATTTCGAGGTGAGTAATCTCACAAGGTTCATTTATGAACGAAATTACCTTTATCATTTTGAGAGTTATTGATTTAACTGCAAACTATAGTTGGTATTAGTAGGCATTCCTGAGCGGATGACTACGTATATATATATTTACGTGAAATATATATGTTTTGGTGGGTTTGTGGATTTATGAAAACAATATGCATGAATGATGCTTTTTATTGTTTTGTGTGGTGGCTTTTCGGAAAACAAATGATTGTGGAATTGTTGATTCGATTTGTTTTGAAAAGCATTGAGATTTGGGTATGAAAACAATATGCATGAATGTTGCTCATTTATTGTTTTGGGTTATGGCTTTTCGGAAAACAATGATTATGGAAATGTTGATTTCGATTGTTTTGAAAAGCGTTGAGATTTGTGTAACATTTTGGGTCCAGTGCGACTCCTTTAATATTTTATTCCAAGGGACTGAAAAGTTCGAGGAATGAAGGTCTATGACATTGGGCAGAATATCAGGTAATCACGTCTTTGGCCGGACAAGTGGTTACGTTTTCAGTTAGAGCTCTAGTCTGTCTGCAACAATTGTGATTCATGGGGTAATGGGAGTTGGCTATATCTAACTCATGAGATTACGTGTTTTTAGGGAACAAGGTGTGAGTTGCTTCCTTATTAACGGTTTTTAAGGTAACAAGGTGCAAGTTGTTTTCCTTATTAATGATTTGATAGAAATCAAGGTGTGGGTTGCTTTCTATGGTACGATTATAGAATTCAAGGTGTGAGTTGTTTTCTATGTTATATTTGATAGAAATCAAGGTGTGAGTTGCTGTCTATGGTACGATTGATAGAATTCAAAGCGTGAGTTTCTTTCTATGGTACGTTTGATAGAATTCAAGGTGTGAGTTGTTTTCTATGTTATATTTGATAGAAACCAAGGAGTGTGTTGCTTTCTATGTTTCGTTTTAAAAGAAACCAAGGTGTAAGTTGCTTTCTTTTATTTCGATTTGAAAGGAAATTAAGGGTGGGTTATTCTCCTTTATTTTGTGATTTAAGGGATCAAAGCGTGAGTTGTTTTCCTTATTTCTGGTGTGAGTTGTGTTGACTGTTTTGAGTTACTCATACAGGCTTGCAAAAGCTTACCGGGTTTGTTGTGTGGCAAACCGGTGCACCATTCAAACTGTGTAGGGGTTAATCCTGTAGGGTAGGATAATCGGGGTTGAAGCTGAGATAGCGCCTTTGCAGCTTTACGGTAGGAAGCTATTTTTGTGACTTTACCGTTGATAAGGACTTCCGTTGTGTAGTAAACTCTGAGGAGCATTTACGTTTTATTTTGTTGTTGACAATTTAATTCGTAAGCTTATGTAATATATGACTCTACGGAGCGGGTCAATATTGACATAGTGGGTTCAGGGCATCAATATGTATTTAGTTGAGAGGGAAAAAGTTTTCTTGGTATTTGGTATTGATGACTGAACGATCACGCGTGTATAATTATGGGATTATATATCGATTTTTATTTGTGTTAAAAATCAGGGGCGTGACAAAATGGCCCAGGGGGAAAGTAGATAAAAAACGTTAGCGTGAGTGGACAAAAATAAGTAATTGTAAAGAAAAAGGAATTTTATACTTTCCCACATTTATTTATTTAACAGTCCAATGCATGCAACATTTATAAATTAAAAATATTTCTCGCAACACGAAAATTCGTGAGAACATTCCAGCCCCGCTGGTTAAGAAAAATCGAACTAGCCCCGCTAGTCAAAATAGGTATAAAGTATGGGGAAGAAGTTATCACCATACGTATAAGGGAGCCTCACATGCTCCAGAACCTCCCGGGTTCTGCTCAACTCAGCCGCAAACACATAGTAAGCGGGGAGGAGTACAAATAAGCTAGCTAGCAATAAAATAAAATGACCCAGGTATGGTGGGTTAAAAATCCACGAAAATAAAAAATCAGTAAGGCTTCCCTAAAATCTCACGAGAAAAAAAATAACAATGACGTGACCCCACATGCCAAAATATTCTCGAATTCATAAATCAATATGCGAGAAATAATAAATAAATATAATTCCAGAATCACCTCGGAAAGACTCGTCAAAATTCAATAAAAATCACAAGTCTAAAATTGAGCATAACAATTTCCAATCCGAAAGTCCAATCGATAAAAATAATTCAATATTTAAAATCGATTAATATGCTAAATAATTTAAAACGATAATTTAATAAATTCTTAATTAAGAAAATAATTGCATGCGTTATTTAAATTCAAACGTCCACTCACAGTATATGGCTAAGCCTACCGTCGATTCGAAACATCCTCGTGAGAATCCTCCTCACGTCCTGTACAATGCAACACTCATAAATAACTAAGCACATAATGGAATTTAAATTTACGTCAAATAAAAACCAAATCCTAACATCACCTTTGTGCCCCAAAGCCTCCAATCTTCACCACTAATAATGATTCAATACTTTAAAGGTTTTAGGGCATAACCGAGAGAAATCCGACGGTCAGATTCTTATAAATAGCTAATCAAAAATATGAATTTCGGAAAATTCACAATCGAAACAAAACTGCTCCGATTATTACCAAACTTGCAATTACAAATTCTACAACTAACAAGTAATTTATCTAGCTAAAAACATAAGCTAAAATCTTTTCCTAAGCGCCTCCACGAGCCGCCCACAGTGGCTGCGCGTGGGGCCCACGTGCCGCCGGCAACCTCTAAACTGGAACCCCAAAATCCATGTACAACATCATTTCAACATTTTAAACACTTTTCGCAACTATCACTAAGCCGGAAAACAGCTAGAATTGCCGAAAAAACAAAGCAAACAGTAAACCCCGATTTAAATAGTACCCAAAATTTCAAACCTTCGATTCTTCCTCCATGCTTTGAATCGCTTCAAGAGGTTTGGGGAGCTTCAAGTGTGTCTCAAGGCACTTCTATGAACACTGCTTTCGTCGCCGGAGGTGGCCAGATTTGAGAAAAACCGGCGTTCACCTCTTTCTGCAACAATAAACTTCTCGGCCTTCGTTCGCTGTTTTCCGGCCAAAACTCCGTGAGCTACCACGGCAGGCAGGAGGAGGAGTCACGACTAACAAGCCCGGTGGCATGCCGTCAGGTGGCCAGAGGGTGGAGATACGCCTGAGAGATCGAGAGTGCAGAGGAGAGAGAGAGCGCGCGGGAGGGAGGAGAGAGAAAGAGAGAGAGTTACCGAGTGGTAGGTCAGAACCTACCATAGTAATTTTTTTAATATATACTAAATTACCGTGAACAGTAACTTTAGTTTTTCGCTCATAACTTTCGCATAAGAACTCCAATTTTTACGTACTACGCATGCACGGACTCGGTTTAATGTCCTCAACAATTTTCATGAAGGAAGTTTTCTCAAAAATTGATCTGAACAAAAAGTCAACTTTTAGGGTCACTAAAAGTATCGAACAAAGTAAACAGTGAAAGTAATTGTTGTTTACCATCCAAATGACTAGTAAACCGTTAAATTTAGGTTCGGCACGTAACAATCTCTCCTCCTTAAAAAAAATTTTGTCCCCGAAATTTACATACCTATTAGAAGAGATGTGGATACTGCTGCCTCATTTGGTCCTCTGGTTCCCAAGTAGCTTCCTCTGAACTGCATAACGCAAGATCTCAACATGTCTTCCAAAGTCTGGATAGTTCTCTCGGATTGTCCATCAGTTTGAGGGTGAAATGCGGTGCTAAACTGTGTTTTCACCCCCAAGGTGTCTAACAAACTACGCCAAAACTTTGATGTGAAACGGGGATCTCGATCAGAAATAATGGAGACAGGTATGCTATGACGTCTCACTATCACATTCATAAACAGCTCTGCATACTTTATCTATCTTATAAGTCTTTTTCACCGGTAGGAAGTGTGCGGATTTGGTAAGTCGATCAACAATCACCCAAATACTGTCATGGCCACTATGAGTACGTGGTAAACTTGACACGAAATCCATAATAATATGCTCCCACTTCCATTCTGGAATTGGCAATGGATGTAACAAACCTGAAGGTCTTTGTCTCTCTACTTTTACCTGTTGGCACACTAGGCACCTACTCACATAAGTTGCAATTTCCCTCTTCTTATTAGGCCACCAATAGTATTCTTTAAGAGTCCAATACATTTTGGTTTCGCCAGGATGCATGGCGTAAGTAGAACTGTGAGCCTTTTCTAATATTTCCTGCTTAATATCATCTTGATTTGGAACACAGATTCTATTTCCAAACATTAAAGTTCCATCCCTTTTGATATTAAAGTCCGTTCTAGAGCCATTCTCAACTGCTCAAAAGATACATCATAATATTGTGCTTCTCGTACTCTGTCAATGAGGATCGGTCTCACATGGAAACTTTGCTCACACTCCTCCGACCAAACAAACCTTACACCCTTCCGAGTTAGCCTAGTAAGAGGAGCTGCAATCTTTTAGAAATCATGTATGAATCGCCGATATAGTAACCCGCTAGACCCAAGAAACTATGAATCTCTATTACACTGGTAGGTCTTCCCCAATTTAACACTGCTTCCACTTTTTGAGGGTCCACACTAATGCCTTCTGCAGAAACAATATGACCCAAGAATCCTATACTGTTGAGCCAAAAGTCACACTTACTGAACTTAGCATACAACTTAGCCTCCCTCAAGGTCTGAAGCACATATCTCAAATGTTTACCATGAAGGTTATCATTCTTGGAGTAGACCAAGATATCGTCAATAAACACAATCACGAAATGGTCAAGGTAAGGACGGAATACCCAATTCATGAGATCCATAAAAGCCGCAGGAGCATTGGTTAATCCGAACGGCATTACCTTGAACTCATAATGACCATAACGTGATCGGAATGCGGTCTTGGGTATATTAGATTCCCTTATCCGCAACTGATGATAACCCAATCTCAAGTCAATCTCAGAAAAGACTTTGCCACCTCTCAACTGATCAAACAAATCGTCAATACGAGGCAAAGGGTATTTATTCTTCACGGTAACCCTATTCAATTTCCTGTAATCAATGCACAATCTCAAAGTGCCATCCTTCTTCTTAACAAACAATACTGGAGAACCCCAAGGAGACACACTAGATTGGATGAAACCTTTATCCACTAGTTCTTGTAGCAGAGTCTTCAACTCTTTTAGTTTAGCTGGGGCCATCCTGTAAAGTGCCTGAGATATATGTGTTGTGCCAGGAAGCAAATCGATAGTAAAGTCTATCTCTCTTACAGGGGGTAAGCCAGGTAATTCATCTGGAAATTTTCTCATTACCGGAATGTCCCAAATACCCAACACTTCCTTATTAGTATCAACAATATGAGCCAAATAAGCCTGACAACCTTTACTCAAAAGTTTTCCAGCTGTTAAGGCTGAAATCAGGCAAGAAGATAGGACATCTCGTTCACCATGAAAAGTAATTACTGGCTTCCCCGGACTTTGAAACACCACAACCTTGCGGAAACAATCAATATTAGCCCCGTGAGTCCCTAGAAAATCCATCCCCAAAATTACATCGAACTCAACAAGGTCTAAAGGGATTAGGTTGGCTTCCAAGTTAATACCATCCACCATCACATTACAATCCTTGAAAACCCACTCAATCTTAAGTGTCGCTCCCGCTGGTAAAGATACATACCACTCGCGTATAAGGGGCGATGATGGCACATTCGCAAAACTTGCAAATCTACTTGACATAAAAGAGTGTGTAGCACCAGGATCAATTAAGGTATAAGTAGGCTGACCAAAACTGCAAGACGTCTTCTCTGACCCCTACCCTACTGAGAGCTACCATGAGCTGCTGAACTAGTGCGGGCACCACAAGTAGAGGCACCGGCGGACGACTGACCAACTGCTTGAAAAGAGGTAGGTGCGGCTCTCTGAGTCAGTAGAGGGCAGTCCCTCCTAATGTGATCCTACTGCCCACACTCAAAACACCCAACTGTCTGATATTGTCCATACTGAGCTGACTGACTACCTGAAGCCCCGCTCTGACTACTCGAAGCCCCGCTCTAACTACTCAAACCAGCCCTGCTCTGTCGAAACTGGCGTCTGCCAAACTGTCCCCGAGTAAATCTCCTCCCACGCCCCCCGCGTCTAAAACAAGATCTAGGATTAGAACTACTACTCTGTCCACTACCTACTGAGGATCTAAATCCAGATGTGGAGGCAGCTCTCTTGGATGGACCCTGGCTAGGACCAACCATATCCCGAGGTCGAACACCAGATAAGAACATAGTTTTGAGTCTCAAAGCAACATTTACCATCTCATGATAAGTGTAGAATGGTACAGCCGTCAACTGCATGCAGTAATCATTCTCTAGTCCTTGAATAAAACTGGAAATCCTTTCCTCCTCAGTGCTTACCAAGTCTGGTACAAAATGGGATAGCTGAGTGAAACACTGCACAAATTCGGACACTGTCTTGTCTCCTTTCTCCAGAATCAAAAACTCATTCTTCATCCTGTCACGAATGGCCGTGCCAAAATACCGCCTATTGAAGTGTATTTTAAACTGATCCCAAGTCACTAGGCCAGTATTCCCTGGTTCCTGCCTGGTCCGGTCCCACCATTCAAAAGCAACTCCATTAAGAAAGTCTACTGCCAAGCCCACTTTCCAGTCCTCCGGACAATTAATCTGAGTAAAAATTCTCTCCATTCGGTTCAACCAATTCTGGGCGTCCATAGCTTCAAGAGCAAAGGAGAAACTATACGCTCCATGTCTCCTCGCTCGTTCCATGCCAAAATTAGTTCTGGAACCACCAGGAAGTGCTGCAGTCAACTGCTGGAAAATACGTCCAAGAGTGTTCACCAATCCTTCAGGAGCATACCCATCTCCTGGTGATGAGCTCAAAGTGAGTTCTCAAAATTAACCCTGTTGACAATTGTTAGTATATAGCAAGTAGAGATCGTTCTATCCGGGGATTGAGGGTGCTCCTGTCATTTAAACGTCAAAGAAAAGAATATTAATTAGAAGTATACAATATTTACGAAAATTACAAGATAAATTAAGGGGATTCGCAATTTTTTTATTTACTAAACTAATTAACTAATTACATTGACCAATCAACCAAGAATCAAAGATATAATGGACGGCTAAGATGTATGATGAAGCTAACAACCTTTAACATGAATTCAAGATCACAAATCATAGTTCACGAATCAAAACACATACTTGAATGAAATCAATCAAGAACAAACCATGAACGCATGCATAAGTTCTTTTTACTTTCCTTAGTTAAATTAACTAGATAAACGCACCATAGTTAACCCTATTAAACATGCAATGCTAGTGAGTGATCAATCCATTAACAAACATGTTCAACGCATTAGACACTTAGAAAGTTTGATTGATTTAAGAAAAACACACAAGTTAGAACGTTGATCAAGCATGCAATTCTCTTTGTTGATTTACCTAAGTAATTATAGGTTTTCCACTTTAATTAACAAGACCTAGAATGCTAGCATCTTATCATGGATTCAATCATGCAATTCGAAACCTAAGTTGGCCATCAAAGAAATCGAAAACATGATAGGTGGGATTGAAGCACAAAATCAACAAACATTCAAGAACTTATCAAGAAATAGCAAACTATAAATCTAAAAATCCTAAAACGAATTCATGCTTCAAGGTATTCGAAAACTAAACATCAAAACATATACTTTAATCTCACAAGAAATCGCATCATCCAATAAAACCAAAAACATAGAACGCTATAGAATCTGATTTTTAAGTTACAAAACAAAGAAACCGAAAACAACAAGTTAGGGTTCATGGTTACACTTTTAAAGAAGCTTCAAGAACACAAGAAGGTATTCAAAGGTGGTGGACGGAAAGGAGAGTCACGGCAAGGATGGTTGATGGAGGATGAACTTGCTTCACAGCTTCAAAGTCTTGAACAATTAGAGAACCCGAAACTTTGAGAGAAAAAGGGAGAGGAACTGCGATTTTGATTCAGGGTTTCATGATGAATTTTCAAGGCAAACATCCCTCCTCTATATAGTGCATGGCATAGCTAGGGTTTCCTAGGTTTTCTCCTCTTGATTGCATCATTCGACCAATGAGAAAATTCCATGAGAATCGGAGAACAAGTAATCTCTCTCATTGCTGAAACTCTTCAATGTACCTAGCCATGATTCGGCCACCATGCATGTAGAATACAACTAGGAAACCTAAAATGATTTTTATTATCTTTTATTTTCTTTTACTGATTGCATACGAAGTAGATTTTCTCCCAAACTCTCCATATTTGCTCTTGCCGAAATCTTCTATGTATTTTACGGCAAAAATCAATAAGAATTGATTTAGGATTCCTCCAAGATGTTAAGAAGGGTCTAGAAACTCATGTGCAAGTCACATGCTTCCATCTTTGGGCCAGACTTCTCAATTGGACAATTTCAAAGCCCATTCTTCAATTGCCGAAATTTCTTGTGCATTCTAGAATATTCTTGAACAATCTTGAGTCATCTTGAAGCCACAACATCTCCTAGCCTTACCAGGTCACCTAGCAGGATCATGACTCCTAGTGTGATTAGGTTTTCTAGTCCAATAGGGACTCTGTCATTTCTCATTTCCGAACATTATTTTTCCTAGCTCACTCCTAGTTGCATTAGGATTCCTACTTCAACTGGGATTCATTTTCCTGGTAGGATTAGGAAAGCTTCATTTCTCCATTTCTTTCCCATTTCTGCGCCACATTTCCTCCTTGCCTTCATTTCTTTCATTTCTTGCTCTTCTTAGCTCATTTCCTGCGTCTGAAGCTCATTTGCACCTAAATACAACAAAGAAAGTTAGAAATGACATTGTTAAAGGAATAACCAAGTAAAATGTACGAGAAATGATACTAAAAACATAGGAAATATTGGTTCGAGCACCTGGAGAGGGAGGAGTCTTTCCGCGTGTTCGGTGTCTAGGAGGCATAGCACCTAAGGTAAAAGAGAATTAATCAAAGACACTAAGACAACTACCTTATACACTTGAATAACACACTAGTACCGTAGAGTACATGATGCGGATCCGCCGCGGTCAAGCCATCACTCGGAAGATACTAGATGTCATCAAATATATAAGATAGTATAAATAACAGGAAACGGAAAACCTAAAGCACTAATACCAACTGACAGGACTCGCCCCGAAATCTCACCCTTAAATACGAGGTGGCCCTGCGGGGCCCACTTTCTGAGAAAATCCAACCTAAAATTTGGCAAAACTTCCCCTAAAAGTGGACAACCCAAAACCTGTTAAAACAAATTTACACTTCTAAACAAACCTCCAAAACTCCTGGGGCCACCTTGCTCCCAAAACCGAACAACTCCACAATTTAGAGCATCAAAATAATCCAAATATCTCAAGTTTACAACCAACCCATAGTTTGCAATATTAATACAGAAATCCCATGGTTATCAGAGCAGTCTAAGAACAAAGAAAAATGATACACAAAGTAGGTTAGCTAGTAACCTACAGATGATAGATGCCAGTGATGGTGCTAAGCCTCAACTCCTAAGCCGAATAGCTACACTGTGAAATGGGCATTTGAAACCAAAGGGCCCAGGGGTAAAGTAGATAAAACACATTAGCGTGAGTGGACAAAAATAAGTAATTATAAAGAAAAGAGGATTTTATACATTCCCACATTTATTTCTTTAAAAGTCCAATGCATGCAACATTTATAAATTAAAAATATTTCTCGCAACACGAAAATTCGTGAGAACATTCCAGCCTCGCTGGTTAAGAAAAATCGAACTAGCCCCGCTAGTCAAAATAAGTATAAAGTATGGGGAAGAAGTTATCACCATACGTATAAGGGAGCCTCCCAGGTTCTGCTCAACTCAGCCGCAAACACATAGTAAGCGGGGAGGAGTACAAATAGGCTAGTTAGCAATATCGGGGACCAGTCGTATACACTATCAGCGGTGGTAAAAAAACGTATTGCAAGAGTATACGCCGTGTGGGGTGACACTGAAGGAAGGATCTCTTACAGATTCATACGGTACCCAATATTGGATAGGCTGGGTTTAGGAAGAGTACCCGGTGAGGAATAGTGCAAGAGTGCTTATACTATACTAACTTGCTTTTCTTTGAACTGAACGGTGTCTATGTTCCTACAGTCAAGGTACCGAAGAGGAAACCAAGGAAAGGCAAGGAAGAAGATAGAATGGATGATCTGAAGCTGATGGACAGGCTGCTGAACCAGGGGGACGAGGCTTTGCGGATCGACGTGGACCTGGAATGCAAGACTACCCGAAGCTCCATTGAGGATATCCTGCTGGAGATACCAGACGAGGGGTATGGGGAACCGGACCCCAATGCCCAAATAGAGAAGCGGGAGGAGCCATCTGGGCCAGAGGCTGTAGTGACCATCGTGGACCTGGAAAAGGGCAAGGGAAAAAGAACCCGGTCACAGGCCTCTCTCTCCAGCGGGTCCCTCGGTAGCGAAGGCGTACTTCTGCCTGGGGAGAAGAGAAAAAGGATTCATCGTCACCGGCACCGCAGTGGGGGGAATGTGGAGGTGACATACACTGGGCTGGATGTGAAGGGGGACCAAAGAAGTCCAAAAAGAGTGATCAGGCCCTTCCTGAATCGACCTAGTCCCTGGGGCTGCTGTCTCCGGTGCTGCCGTTTGTCCCGAAGAAACCGATCAAACAGCTGCTCTCCGAGTACGGCGTGGCAGATGAAAAATTTGTGAGGTCAATGCTTGGGGACCTCAAGGACATTGACCTGGACCGCATCCGCACCAAGGACAACACTCCCCAAGAGAATAGGAGGCTGGCCAGGGAGTCGATGATGCAGGTACGTGGATCATATTTTCGCTTTATACATGTATATTTTTGAGTATCGATAGTGATACTATTATCTGGTGCAGGCGCTGTACAACGTCTATGCCATCGATGCCAGCGAGGAGGATACCCACCTGAAGGAGGAAGTGAGCAGGCTCTCCGGGCAAGTGAAGTATCTTCATGGGGAGAAGGCTAAGCTTGAGAAGGAGCGGGACTCCTGGAAGAGGAAGGTAGAGTCCTTAACTCCAAGGTGACCGAACTGGAGGCTGCGAAGAAGAGGATCGCGGAGCTTGAAGGTGAATTATCTGGTGCGATGGATGAGGTGAGGAGTGCCCGGGACTCCGAGAAAGAAGCTGCAGAGTCTGCCACGTCCTGGAAGGAGAGAGCAGAGCATCTGGAAGAGCGCCTTCCTATCGAGAAGCAAGAGGCCGTTGCCGGGTACAAAGGCTCCCAAGAGCTTTTGGATATGCTGCTCGTTGCTCAGGACAAAGCTGTGATCATCAAGTACAAGGAGTGGGTGGCAGCCGGGTACTTGGATGAGGCTAAGTTCAAGCGAGGTGCCCTTGAGAGGAGGAAGAACCAGGAAGCTGCAGCTAAGGGAGGTGCTGGTGGATCTCAAAGTACCGGGCCTAACCAGTAGTTTTTTTTAATTTTTTTAGATAGAAATTTTCTTTGTTTTGGACGATGGCTAGAAGAGCCGGTGGGCAAGATTAATTCTTAATTCCTTTGCCAGGTAGTCCTGGCTTTTTGTGAATGGAGATTTTTTTTTAAACTTGAATGGGAATTTGAAAGGAATTAAAATTTCTAGGATTTTATGCCTCGTTTTAAGCATTTGCCTGCATTACTTATTACCGGAATAGAATAACTGACAATAGCTACGTCCTGCAATGCCCGGTGTAGGTAAAAATGCTAGAAATGGTCTGAATAATTCATTTTTCCATTCAAGTACCACATTGTGGTTGATACAGAATGAGTACCCATTGGGTAGCTTGCCATAGCTGTATGGTCAAAAAGCAAAAGCTAGGACAAGATGCTCTGGGAGCTACTTGTAATAGTACCGGAGGCGCTGCGTATTCCATGGGTGTCGGGAAACGACTTCGTCCATGTCTCAGATGTAAAAGGTTGCGGGGCCTACCTCTTCGACGATCTCGTAAGGGCCTGTCCAGGATGGATCCAGCCCCTGGGGCTCTGGTTAAACCTGTTTCATGACCCAGTCCCCCAGTTTTAGTGTCCGGGATTGTACCTTGGCATCGTAATAACGAGCTATCCTCCGCTTGTTTGCCAAGTTATGCATGTGTGCCACATCCCTTCATTCCTCGAGCAAATCAGCATCGAGCTGTAGGCCTTCTATGTTGGTACCCACGTCGAAGTATTCGATTCTGGGACTCTGGATTTGAGTTTCAATGGGGAGGAATGCCTCAGACCCAAAAGCCATGCAGAAAGGGGTCTCTCCGGTAGCTTCTGTCGCCGTGGTCCTGATAGCCCACAATACCTCTGGGAGTTTAGAAGCCCAAAGACCCTTGGCCTCATCGAGTTTCTTCTTCAATATTTTCTTGATTATCTTGTTAACAGCCTCGACCTGACCATTGGTCTGGGGGTGAGCCGGGGACGCATAGAGGATTTTAGTGCCCAAGTTCTCGGTGTAAGCCCTAGTGCCCAAGTTCTCGGTGTAAGCCCTAAGCTCATCATTGTCAAACTGGGTGCCATTGTCTGTGACTATGGTGTCCGGGACTCCAAACCTGCAGTAAATATTTTTCCACAATAAGTTTTTCACTTTCTCTGTGGTTATAGCGACAAGAGGTTCTGCTTCTACCCACTTTGTTTGGTAGTCAACGGCTACAATGGCGTACTTGAATTGTCCCACTGCTGTGGGAAGCTTACCGATCAGGTCTAGGCCCCATTGGCAGAATGGCCAAGGTGCAAGAAGTATGGAGAGGGCAATGGGCAGTGCCCTTGGGATGTTTGCATACATTTGGCACTTTTGGCAAGAACTCGATATTGTTTGGGCTAAGGTTGGCCAGAAGTATCCTGCCCTCAGGGTCTTGTGTGCAAGAGACCGGGCCCCTGCATGGTTACCGCATACACCAGCGTGTATGTCCTTCATTATTTTGTGGCCGTCCTCTGGTGTCACACACTTGAGGCTGGGGAAGCAATGACCTCTTCTGTACAATTTACCGTTCATGATCGTGTATATATTGAGCTGACCTTAATTGGAGTCTCCTGGCCTCAACCTTATCGTCCGGGGCCAGGTCGTCGACCATGTACTTTAAGATTGGATCCATCCAGGAGGCAGTGTGGTCCACCGTGAATATTTCTGAAACCGTTTTAGAGGTACTTGGCTTTTCTAGTATTTCGACCTTGGTAGCCCCGTAAGCTGGACTTGGAGAAGTAGCCGCAATCTTAGCGAGGGCATCTTCCTTGTCATTTTTTGCTCTGGGTATTTGGGTGATGACGTAGGAGGTAAATCTCTGAACCAGTGCCCTGGCTAGGGCCTGGTAGGACGACATGTGGGGCTCTTTTGCCTCGAAGTTACCGCTGACCTGGTTCACAACCAACTGGGAATCGCTGAAGATATGAAGGTGTTGGATGCCTAGTTCCCGAGCGATCTGCAGACCTGCTATGAGTGCTTCGTACTCTGCGGCGTTGTTGGATGCCTTGAAGGAAAACTTGAGGGCGTACTCGTAGACTTGGTCCTCCGGGCTGATTAGCAAGAAATGCTTGATTTTTTCCTTTGGCATTATGGAAGAGCAAGAACAAAGCACACTCTAGAATATGTATGAACTTACTAGAGAAATGGCTACGGAGAGAGAACTATAGAAGATGATGAACCAAGAAGTGACAAACTAAGAAGTGACAGGAATATATAGTAGATGAAAAGACTTAGAGATATGATGCTAATTTAATAAGATAAGGACTAATTTCAGTTTACCCCCCTGAGGTTAGGGGTCGTCATCATGTTAGTCCCTCTAGTTTCAATTTAATCATGTTAGTCCCTGTACTCTCAAATTTCATCATCCGTGTCCAATTTCTACTATTCCGTCCAATTTGAACAGTTAAGTCTGACTTTTGAGGGCTAAAATGGTCATTTCAAGACAAAAAAAAAAACTAAAAAAAAAAAAGATTTTTTTTTCTTTTTTTCGTTTTTTTTAAATTTTTTTTCTGTTTTTTTTTTTTTGCATTTTTTTTATTTTCTTGTTTTTTTTATTTTTCTTCGCTTATTATTATTATTATTATTTTTTTATAATTTTGTCTTCAACCTATACACCACAAGTTATAATAGGTTTATAAAAACAAAAAAAAAATACTCTAGGTAGTTAAAAAGCCGCTCGCTGGTCTACGATATTTGTGATATATCTCCGATAAAGCGAAGAATTTTAGGATATATCTGTAAAATATAATAGGTTTATAAAGTGAAGAATTTTAAGATATCCTCAATAAAGTGAAGAAATATCTATAAAATATGATTAAAAAAATAAATACAGATATTTCTTCACTTTATTGGGGATATATCCTAAAATTCTTCGCTTTATTGGAGATGTTCCACAAATATCGTAGACCAGCGAGCGAAGAATTTTAGGATATATCCCCAATAAAGTGAAGAAATATCTGTATTTATTTTTTTAATCATATTTTACAAATATTTCTTCACTTTATTGAGGATATCTTAAAATTCTTCACTTTATAAACCTATTATATTTTATAGATATATTTTACAAATATATCCTAAAATTTTTCACTTTATCGGAGATATATCACAAATATCGTAGACCAGCGAGCGACTTTTTAACCACCTAGAGTATTTTTTTTTATAAACCTATTATAACTTGTGGTGTATAGGTTGAAGAAAAAATTTATAAAAATAAAAAAATAAAAAAGAAACACCTAGAGTATTTTTTGTTTTTGTTTTTATAAACCTATTATAACTTGTGGTATATCTCCGATAAAGCGAAGAATTTTAGGATATATCCCCAATAAAGTGAAGAAATATCTGTATTTATTTTTTTAATCATATTTTACAGATATTTCTTCACTTTGTTGGGGATATATCCTATTATTCTTCAGTTTATAAACCTATTATATTTTATAAATATATTTTACAGATATATCCTAAAATTTTTCGCTTTATCGGAGATATATCACAAATATCGTAGACCAGCGAGCGGCTTTTTAACCACCTAGAGTATTTTTTTTTTGTTTTTATAAACCTATTATAACTTGTGGTGTAGAGGTGGCAAACGGGCCACTAAGCACGAGCACGGCACGGGCCCGGCACGGCCCAAGCCCGTTAGTGGCCCGGCACGACCCGAGCACGTTAGAATAACGGGTCGGGCTGGGCCTAAGAATATTGGCCCATTGGCCCGGCCCGACCCGAGCCCGTAATGGGCCCGGCACGGCCCGAGCACGACATATTGTGGGCCGGCCCATTACAAACACAAAATTTCATTTTGTTTTTAAAAATATTAAAAAACTACAATGATGAGATTTGAATATGAGACATTTTTATTTAAAATCTCATAACAATTCCACCAATGCTTTCTTTTATATTGTCAAAATAATGAAACAAAACATTATATCCTTGTTTTCACATAAGTATTTTTTCTAAATATTAAATATATGTTTATTAATAAAGACTAATCTCATAATAATACAACTATAGAATGAAGGAAAAAATAATAGATACTAAATCTTCATTATATTAATAAAGATTAATCTCACAATAATATACTAAAAACAATATATTTTGAGTTTTTTTTTGGGAAAATGCTCGTTTACCCAATTTTAGGCTAAAAATTGCCCACTTGCTCCACCAACTGTTTTTTAACCCCATTTACCAAAAACACTCTAAGGGATTATTTCCCCTTTACCCAATTAATTTTTTTTTCTTTTTTTTTGATACTTTTTTGCCCTCTCCTTCTTTCTCACTTAGAGAGAGAAGTCACCCTCCACCTTGCTGTGCTCCGGTGACCAGTGGCCGGCGCGGTCTCCGGCGACCGGTGACCGGACTCCGGCGAACGGTGACCGGATTCCGGCGACCGGTGACCGGACTCTGGCGAACGGTGATCGGATTCCGACGACCGGTGACCGGATTCCAGAATCCGGCTATTATTGCCCCCCAGTAATCATATTACTGCCCCCCAGTAATCATATTATTGCCTCCCAAAAATCATATTATTGACGTCCAGTGAATTGTATGAACTCCCAAAACCAAAATGAATACACTACAGGAACAATTGATCAATTTATAATCATATTACTGCCCCCCAGTAATCATATTATTGCCCCCCAATACAAAGTCTAATGTTTCTACTGCCTCCCAATAGACCACCAAAAATGCACATTTTTGTAGGATTCACAGATAATTTGACTTTAATACACAGAAAACAACATATAACTTATCAAAACACCACACTATAGTGATCCCTGTCCCTCATATTGAAGTCTACTGGGGGCCAATAATGTGTCTACTGCCCCCAGTAGACCATCAAACAAACCCCACAGTTACATTGCAATGTCAGATTACTCATATTGTTGAACATATAGTAGATCATTGGCCTCCAATCCAATAGACATTCAAAAAAAAAAAAAAAATTGCTATTCGTTGCCAAAAAAAAGAACTGAACAACAATTCTTAAAAAAAAAAAAAAAAAACACGCAGCAACCGGATAAATCAGAAAAAAAAAAAAAAAAACCGTCAAAATTTTTCTCCGGCCACCCATGCTTCCCCTTTAGACACCCATGCTCCTTCAGCTCGATTCCGGTACGATTCCGACCGGCTGCCTTCGTCTTCTCCAGTCGATCTAAAGAGGCTCCGGGGATTTAAGGGGCGAAACTGCGACCAACTCCAGAAGCAAAGCAACTCCAGATCAGTGAGCCTCCAGAAGCAAAGAGGCTCCGGGAGCAAAGAAGCAAAGAAACTGCGGGATTTTGGGTAAGTGGAATTCGGTAAGCTCCGGGAGCAAAGAAGCAAAGAAACTGCGGTCACCGGTCCCTAAATCACATCAGAAAGTGCGAGCTTTTGATCATCAGAGTTACCAGGAGTCCAGATCGGTGATCGGCGATTGACGGTGGGCTTGAGGTCGACGAAGATGGGGCTTGGGATGTGCTAGCCGACGCCGGGCTCGAGGTCGACGATGAAGGTGTTGAAGGCGTGGTCGGCACTGCCGGCTAGAGAGAGAGAGAGAGAGAGACACTCTGGGAGGAGAGAAAGTTTGAGAGGAGAGAGAGATCGATGAGTTTTAGGTGAATTGATAGGGCAAAATTGTCAATAGATATTAAATTGGGTAAGTGGGGTTAAAAATCTCTTAGTGGAGTAAGTGGGCAATTTTGTTGTTGAAATTGGGTAAGTGGTCACGGTCCCTTTTTTTTTTTCTTTCTTTCTTATAGTGGAATATAAAAAATTATTAGAAATCTAATCTTAAAAAGCTAAGATTAAGAAAAACGTTGTAGAACTTAATTTATTTTAATTTTCTAAATAGTTAAATAAAATTAATTTTTATTTGTTCAAATTAAGATTTTAAAATCGTACTTTATAGTGGGTAGGCACGAGCACGGCCCGTTATTGACCCGGCACGAGCACGGCCCGGCACGATATGGGCTCGGGCCATGGGCCGTGCCGGGCTTAATGTTTAAGTAAATGGGTCGGCACGAGCCCGGCACGATAATAAATGGGCCGGCCCAAGCACGGCACGAAGCACGACTAGGCCCGCTTAAAATGGGCCGGGCCGGCCCGTTTGCCACCTCTATTGTGGTGTATAGGTTGAAGACAAAATTATAAAAAAAAATAATAATAATAAGCGAAGAAAAATAAAAAAAAACAAGAAAATAAAAAAAATGCAAAAAAAAAAACAGAAAAAGAATGCAAAAAAAAAAAACGAAAAAAAGAAAAAAAAATCTTTTTTTTTTTAGTTTTTTTTTTTGTCTTGAAATGACCATTTTAGCCCTCAAAAGTCAGACTTAACTGTCCAAATTGGACGGAATAGTAGAAATTGGACACGGATGATGAAATTTGAGAGTACAGGGACTAACATGATTAAATTGAAACTAGAGGGACTAACATGATGACGACCCCTAACCTCAGGGGGGTAAACTGAAATTAGTCCATAAGATAATTATTGGAATATCGTAACTCTCGTAACCTTAATATGCTCTAATATTATGAGCATAATGAATTAGTAACGTTTTAGAATAAATGTATAGTAAATAGTTTTTCAATGAATTGGGAGTAACACAAAGTATTTTGAAATACACAATCAAAATTTCCAACAGTCCCCGGTTCAGCTCCTACTCCAGTCCATATTAATTGTTGGGTCAAATTCCTAATCGGAATTTATCATCAGCAACAGGCATCCTAAAGGATTCATCCAAGGAATATGTTGAGCATGCATTGACAAGCATACAGAGTGCGCATGTTATCTTTTGATGGGGAGAGAAGCTGGGTTGGCCGGCGTTATCATATGACTGCCTAAAGTAGGGGTTTGCCGTCTGAACATCGTCTAGCATGCGTAGGAAAATTTTGCGCCTCATTCTGTAGCGTAGTCTGAACTCGACCTCATTGAACACCATATTATCCATGAAGTAGTCATTCAACAACCTTTGGTTAGCTAGCCCACGTTGTCGATTTTTATAAGCACGACCTGCAACTAAGCCACCCCACTGTGGTTGTGATAGCTAAATTTAAAGCTATTGATTTTCCTTATTCTCCTGCAAATATGTCGATTGTAATATAGGGAAATAAGGGTCTCCCGCAGAAGATTAAGTTAAACTAAAAGCTTCAACAAAAGTCACAAAACGTGACTGCAGTTCCTACTGAACAGCAGTCGAAAAACAAACTAAGAATCTAACCAACACAACCCAGAAAAATACGAAAATTTACAGAGACGTACTAGACACACAAGTCATCCAGCACACAAAATTTGGTGAATTTTGGAGTTGAATTTCTATGGAAATAAAATACAGAAAAACTGAGAACAGAAAGAAAAACCAAATTGAAACAGATTTGAAGTTGGTTGATATCAAGATGATGAAATTAGCTAGGAAGGAAGTATCCACCCTCAACAATCACACACAACACACTTTGTCCAATTTACTACCAATTAACTTAGTTGAAGACACTCAGATTGGCTCGGTACGCTTGAACACAACCTATTACTCTTTCTTACTTTGTACGCTAGGTAGGAAGTGCTCTACACCTAGACTATTCCCAAGCAATGCAACCTAAAGGTATGTTTATTAGATTTAACATGCAAAGATCATTAAGTTTGAAAAGAGTTTGAGCAATCACTAGGCATCACAAATAACTTAGAGCCTTGCTAAACCTAGGGTTTTGTTTACTTGCTAGTGAAAACTACCAATTACTTCTCTAGACAATTTGAGGAATCCAACTATTGATCCAGGCATCAAACAATCAAAGTATTAGAACCCTAGCATGCATACTAAGTAGGCCTCCAAAGCATACAAACATCGAATTCATCAATGAGAAATCGGTAAACAAAACCTCAACTTTATTAATTAGAAAACAAATTGAATGTCAAAACATGTTGTGGATCATGTATAGGGGCTTCAACTGCCCCCTAACTACTGGAAATTTAGTTACACATAATGGGAATCAAAAACACAAAGGAGTTCATGGAGAAAGAAGACAACAAAAATCAGAAAATTGGAAAATACGGATCAGCGGTCGATCTCGGAAATTCCAACGATCGATCGTTTCTGGTGTGGTTTCGCAGTCTTGCTTCTTCTTGAGCTCTGGTGCGTCTATGCTTCTTCCTATGTGAGATGGTCCGTTTCTTGAACGTCCAAGGAGAGATTTTATTCAGTTTGTAACTCTTTTCTTCTTTCCTTTTGGGACTCTAACTCCTTGGCTTCAACAGTAAGCTCCTTGGTTAATGTTCTGATTAATTTAGGATTCATTGACATCATTCTGTCCAATAGGAGCAGCCAAGAGAATTAATTGCTGAATATCTTTTTCTTCATGTTGCCTTAACCTTCCTTGATTCATCAAGAGTCCACAATTCTCCATTATTCGCACATATCTCCTTCATTTTGCTCTTATTTCTTTCCTTGCGTTGGAAAACCTATTAAACATAAAAACAACTAAATTAACCAGAAAATAAGATAAACTAACAAAGTAGATATGGGAATTAACAACATTATCATAGCATAATTATGCTCCTATCAGGTTGTTGATGAAGTTGCTCATAAGTCCACCAATTTCCAGCGTTTGCCATCATTTTATTTGCCATTCTGAGGCTTGCATCAGCTTCTTCCTTCTCCTCCTTCTCCTCCTCCTCTTCTTGCATCTCCTCCTCTTCTTTGGTGGTCATCACCTACCACTTGGCAGCCCAATTGGAATTCATTGTAGAATTTGATTAAAATCTCTATGAAAGAAAGTGATTGAAGATGAATTAGTTGAGATGGTGAAGAATGGAACCCAAAACATACATTTTATTGAGTTTTAGAGCTGAAGATAAGATATGTCACATGGACATAAAATCTAGTCAAAAATCTCGATATGGAATTATACCTTGACACGTGGCACGTAAAATCCTATCTGAAAATTTTGAGAAGATGACATTGGGATAAGAGGACATAAAATCTAATCAAGAATCCAAATAATTGCTCACAAAGTGACACGTGGCACAATAAAATCATATCTAAAAAATTAATAAGATTTGATCAGAAAAATAATTATATAAGAGCAGAAATAGTAGCATAGTATAAAATACTATATATTTGAAATACATGATGAAAAACAATAAAATAGCATGTCATTTAAACTTATAACCCTAAGGGTTGAAGATGGTAGAAATTATAGCCCTTACTATTTGCATGAATGGTGATTATCGGGGGCTATTTTAGTCCCTCCACAGCTGGAGATGGCCTTAGACTCTCGTGTTTTTCAAAATCTGTATTTGCTTCGTTTGTTTTTGGTGCTACATATAACCGGTAGTTGAAGAATGTACTTAGTAATGATTCCTATATTTCGTGCTCCATTACAGGAGTCGTTTTCTTATCTTTCGTGGTCCATGTCGATGCGCCGTTAGTTATGAATTAAATTGGACCTCCACTTACGTATATAAAAAAAAAAAAAAAAGTAAATAAAAAAAAAAGAAAAAAAAGAAAAAGAAAAAAGAAGGGAGCCAAATGGAAATGGTCCAGAGCACAATAGTCTTGCTACATGTTTGACATGCATGAAGGTCGAGAACAAGTGGATCCTAAATTAGTTTCTTACAGCTCGCAGTTGCAAGCTGCCCGAGAGAGACCCTTCTAGTAGTACTTGTGGTACAATTCAGCCAAACCAACATTATTACAAAAATGCAAAACCTTCTTCTCTCTTCTTGGGTCTTGGCTACCTTACCTGGGTAAGACAATTCTAGAATTGGCCCCCCCTCCCCCTGTATCAAATCATCAAATGCATGTGATGCCGCCGCTTACAGAGAGAGAGTGAGAGATCTGGGAGAGTGATTTTGGCCGTTATCGTAAATGCAATTTTACACGGTGAAGTTACAACTTTACCCTTGGGTAGTCGTCACGCTTTCGAATTGGAAACGCAGAAAATTGCGTTTACGTGATAACCCCCAATGAAATGAGGCCAAACCCGTCATCAGAATTAATCCAAATAAACCACGTGTTTCTTTTGACGCAGAGTCGCTCTCCTTCAAAACCCGACCCGCCCTTCCTCCCTAGTCCCTACTCGTCTCTCTCTCTCTCTCTCTCTGTCTTCTTCAGTCTTCAGTCTTCAGTCTTCAGTGAGTGAAGAAGAAGAAGAAGAAGCATGGACGAGAATTCAGCACTGATCGAATCGATTCTGAGAGAGGAAGACGAGGCGGAGGCAGACAAATATGTAAAGAAGATGAGCAGCACGGCGCCAGTCCAAAACGGCGACGCTTACGCCTGGCAAACTGTTTCTTATCACAAGCGAAACCGACGACTTTCTCAGCCAATTCCGCCTGATTCTGTCGGCGATCCCTCCAACGGCGACGTCTTCCGCTCGATCGAGCTGCATTCCGAGGACCGCCGGAGGAGAATTCGACAGGCTCAAACGGATTCCCTTCCCGCTGTCCGATCCGAGCCGCATTCCGACGACGATAGCGATGCCGAGGTCGCCGCTGCCGCGGAAAATGGCGAGCCGAAGAAGGCCAAAGTGAAGAAGCCGAAGAAGCCGAAGCTGACTGTGGCCGAGGCCGCTTCCAAGATCGACGCGGCTCATCTCGGTGCTTTTCTCGCCGAGATAACGGTGAGATTGCTAATATAATCGCTTCCTCCTTGTGTTTGTTTGCTTTGCTTTGTGAAATTCGGGATTCTATTTCGTTCCAAGGCTTTAATGGAAAATGAAGATGATTTTGTTTCTGATTCATGAATCAATAGGAGGTGTATCAATCCCAACAAGACATACTGCTTTTGCGTCTGGCTGATTATTTCGGTCGAGCATTTGCGTCCGTCACTGCTGCTCAGTTTCCCTGGTTGAAGATTTTCAAGGAATCCACTGTCTCAAAGATGGTTGACGTGAGTGTTTTTCCACTGCCGCTCATATATATATATATATATATATCTATATATGTGTGTGTGCGATTACACTTTGAAATTTTTGTGCTGGGAAAAGGAAAACATAAAAGGCTCTATAGGATCAAACTTTTGGAGAATTGAACAGCTGAAAAGGGGGAGCCTTTGATCGTATTTGTTATAGTCACCCTCAGATAACTTAAATGTTACAATTATATGGTTATGCAATGGTTCTACTGGCTTGATCTCAACTACCGAGTATTATTCAGCAACTTATCCTTTTTAAGTATTTGAATCCGGTAATTATGTTCCACAGGGTCTCCTAGTTTCTAATGACTATATTATTTGCCAAACCAGATCCCTCTTTCTCATATATCTGAAAATGTTTATAAGACATCAGTTGACTGGATCGGCCAGCGCTCCACTGAAGCCCTTGGGTCCTTCGTGTTGTGGTCACTAGATTGCATTCTTGCTGACCTTGCAAGTCATCAGGGAGCAGCAAAGGGATCCAAAAAGGTGGTCCAGCAACCTTCAAGATGTCAGGTAACTTTTGGTTGTAGCATGTATCAGATTTTCATTTAAGGTCTCAGATGCTATTACTTATATATAAAAATCTCCAGTAGTGTTCTCCTGGTCAGTAATTGATCAGTAAAGACTTGGTTTATCACCCATGAAATCCAGATCCCGGGGTGGAAACAATTCAACTTGAACTTGTAATATTCTTTTCCATCCTAGGCTGTCTATACAGTTTTCTGTGCCTGGTATGATATAATGGATTGAGTTTCTGGGAAATTGTAGAAGGTAGATAAACTACATATTAAGGAACTGTTTGAGCCATTGATTTCATCATGATTGGGGGCACATTTTGGAAATTGCGTAGAATAAGACATAAATAATAAAAATAATATCCCTGCAAATGCTTCTGCACTGAAAAGGAAATGGAGATGGAAAACTGCCATTCAAACCATGTCAGAAAGGATTTATTATCTTGAAATTTGATTAGGAGAAGTGTTCATCAGATGCAGCTCATTGAAATTGAGCATCCGTTGAGATCTGAGAATAATCCATCAAGGCCTAGTTTGATTCATTCTCATTAGCTAAGTAAAACAGATGTTAAGGTGAGAGTGACACTATCAGGGATTTTTTCCTTTCCTTTCTAGATTTCACCAGTTCAAAGTTAAGAGTCTTCAGAGCAGCTTTTGAAATATGAATGAAATGCAATATATGTATTGAGTTCAAGGCTACTGATTGATCAAGACATTGATCTGTGGTCCTCAGTGTTTTTTGGTGGTTTGTTTGTATAAGCCTTCCTGCTACTTGTATATGATTCCAATCTTTTCTTACTTTTCCCTGCCCTCTCTCTTGCCTCCACTAATTAGTGTGTGTGTGTGCATTTTTATCATTGAAGATGAAATTTTATATGTTTGATATAGTTCTTCCTTCCTGTTTATTTTTTTAATGTCAACTCACTTTTCACTATGGAAATTTTGAGGTCTGAAATTGGAATTTCTAGTTTAAATACCAATAGTAGACAAAAAGGACTTTCAAATAAGATTGAAAAGGTACGACCGTACCTGTATGCTTTTGTTTTTCATTTAAACCTGGTAAACTTCTATGTGCTATAACAGTTGAGATTATCTACTCTTTAACTCATTCAGTTATTACTTTAAAACTTGGAACTGCAGGTTGCCATATTCGCGGTTTTAGCAATGGTGTTGCGAAAAAAACCTGATGTATTGTTTAGTCTATTTCCTGTGATGAGGGAAAGTTCGAAATATCAAGGCCAAGATAAGCTTCCGCTCACAGTGTGGTTGATTACGCAGGTAATGCTTTTCTGATTTTAACTAATGTTTCTAATTCCCTCCCCCCCCCCCCCCCTTTTATATATGAAATTTTTAACAATTATGGTTTATATAGGCCTCTCAAGGAGATCTGGTTGTTGGGTTGTACACATGGGTACATCTTCTCCTGCCTATATTGAGTAGCAAGTCAGGTTGTAATCCGCAGGCTAGAGACTTGATTTTGCAGTCAGTGGAAAGGTAGGAGTAGAACACTCACTTAAATTGGAATAGCTTCTACTGTTTCATCTTGCACGCGTATATGTTTGGCTTAGTTGTCATGGAGACCTATGTTCTCTTTATTTATCTATCTATTTATTTCTTCTACAATAATTGTTTTTCTTTCTCTACCAGAATTTTATCGTCTCCAAAAGCTCGGCCTATTCTATTAAATGGTGCTGTTAGGAAAGGGGAGCACATAGTGCCACCATCAGCCCTTGATCTCTTGATGAGAGTTTCTTTTCCTTCACCTTCAGCGCGAGTTAAGGTGTGCATCTTTCAGGATCATTTGCAGAGATTTCCTTTATGCATGCAAGTCAAACATAACCCCTCCTCTCTCTCTTTCCCAAGCTAATATCTTATATGTGAAACATTTTCCTTTGCTAAGGCAACTGAGAGATTTGAAGCCGTCTATCCAACCTTGAAAGAGATTGCCCTTGCTGGATCCCCAGGAAGCAAAACAGTGAGGCAGGTTGCACAGAAGACACTGAATTATTCAGTTAAAGCTGTTAAAGAAGGTATTACCAATAACAAAGAAACTATTTTAAATTTATTAGAATGATACAAGTAAAAATAGTTCTGTTCATGGAACTTGTTGTATGGACTTTGCAGGCATCCCCGATCTCTCTAAGGAGGCAACTGCTATATTTATCTGGTGTTTGACACAAAGTCCTGAATGTTACAAGCAATGGGTATGCATGTTGATTTGCTTGTTGTTTTTATTTTTGCTTTTGTTTTTTGTTTTTTTTTAATCTTCTTTCCATTGTACTTGTTCACTTGTTTTTTTATTTTTGGTAAATGTTCACATGTTCATTGAAAGTATACTACTATATTTAAATCTCGTGTGCTCAATTCTATGATATTTAAAACAGGACATGCTTTATCTGGACAATCTTGATGCAAGTGTTATTGTGCTGAAAAAGTTATCTGACGAGTGGAAGGAGCACTCCGTTAAACATGCCTCTCTTGACCCCTTGAGGGAAACCTTGAAGAGTTTCAGGGAGAAGGTAATCATATACTCCACGTATTTTCTTTTTGCAGAGTGTGTAGGTTATGAAATTTCAAGTGGAATCATGAATCTGAATTAGTCTAGAGTAGCCTTTAACTATTAACTGTAATACTATAAAACTTATTAGAAAGAATTACTGACAAATTACTTTCTTCGTGTAGAATGAAAAAGCATTGGCAAAAGGAGATGATTTGGTGCGCCATTCGTTGTTGAAGGATGCAGATAAATATTGCAAGCTGATTTTAGGACGGTCATCTCAAGGCCGTGGATGCATGAAAAGCATGGTTCTGGTGTCTGTTGCCCTTGCTATGGGTGCTGCTATCATGTCCCAAAACATACAACCCGAAGACCTCAAGAAACTTGCAGCCATGTTTAACTTCCCCCTGACTCTCTAAATGGAGGAATTCAGCAGTACTGACAGCATACACTCTCAACGGCATAGCTCGGTTAAGAAAGAGGGATCAATAACAGTATAGGCAGAGGATGAGTTCTTAATATCCCGTCTTCGTGTTGGTCCCAGTGTAACTAGAACTAGAAGAAGCAGCAGCAGCAACCCAGCTCTGGGATGCTATTTTACAGGGTGTTGATGTATCTTGTTTCCAGTATCAATCTGTTGTTCAGTTACTTTTTCTTTGAATTGAGGACACTTTTATTGTGGCTTGTGATTCTGGTCTTGTGGATGAGTTTGTGTCAGTGTAATAGTCCCTGTGGGTTTGAGGTATGGTCAGTTCACCAGGGGATCCTCCCAACGGCGTTCTCGTTCGCTGGCAAAAATCTGCTCATGCAAAATCAAAAAGAGATAGAAATGAATGATGGAATAAGTTAGGCCTGGGATCGGTTTGGCTCGGCTCGGGAACATGCCTATACCGATACCGATACCAAGTTTATACTCGGCTCGGTTCGGTTCGGGATGCCGGAAACTCAGCTGCAATACCGATTAGGCCCAAATCCGATCGGTTCGGTACCAATCGGTACCACCTGCTTTGAATAGTAAAATTTGCAGAAACCTGAAAAAATTTGCAGAAACCTGCAAATCAACCCCAAATTCAAATCAAGCTACACAATCATGCTGCTACACAATCATGAAAACAGAAAAATCTGAGAAAGTGAGAGACTTACTCCCAGTTTTCCCATCGATTCGGAGTGGGAGGCTTGAAGAATCGAGTTGAAGAAACGAGTTGAAGAATCGATTCCTCGATGGAGGGCAGAGAGGAGTGAGAGCCTTCGAATCTTCGAGGAGGGCAGAGAGGAATGAGAGAAGAGCGACAGCTTCCGATCTTCGAGTCTTCGATGGAGGAGACTTGGATCGAGTAGGTAGAGCTGCTGTTTCGGTCTCGGTTCTTCAAGAGGCTGAGAGTCTTCGATGGAGGTAAGCAGAGAGGAGTGAGACTGTGAGAGTGAGAGGCTGAGAGTCTTCGATGGAGGAGAGCAGAGAGGAGTGAGACTGCGAGAGTGAGAGGCTGAGAGGCTGGGAGTCTTCGATGGAGGAGACTTGGATCGAGTAGGTAGAGCTGCTGTTTCGGTCTCGGTTCTTCAAGAGGCTGAGAGTCTTCGATGGAGGTAAGCAGAGAGGAGTGAGACTGTGAGAGTGAGAGGCTGAGAGGCTGAGAGTCTTCGATGGAGGAGAGCAGAGAGGAGTGAGACTGCGAGGCTGAGAGGCTGAGAGGCTGGGAGTCTTCGATGGAGGAGAGAGGCTCGATTTAGGGTTTGGGTGAGTTTGAGAACGGCAGAAGTAGAACGCGTTTAGCCATTTAGGGCTGAAATCAATGCCAAGTCGTGCGTCCTATTAGAAAATCGGGTCCGGTCGGTCAAAACGGTATGTATTTGACCCATACCGAGGCCGACCCGTTTAGCTGCTATTCGGTTCGGGTCGGGTCGGTATTGTGTGGAATTGAAGTTGCAGACCGACTCGATCGGTATCGGCCCGGATCGGTCGGACTCGGTCTCGGTTTTTGGGTATGCAATTCCCAGGCCTAGAATAAGTGCTCTGGAGTTTTCTTTATTATTATATTCATTATTATTCTAGTTTGAGAATTAACCAGACTATTTTTACTGTAGCGAGCAATAGACCCACATATCTCCAAATGGTGACATGAATAGACAATGTTTACGATGTATTTGACGTTTTTCACTTTTTAATTTTGGTTCCTCAAGTTCACAAAATATCAGAATGACCTCAATTGAAGATTAGTACTTGGTGCCGTTAGCTCTGTTATGCAAGTTGCCAATTAGCAATTTTTGAAGGGTATTTTTGTCATTTTATGTTTTAATCCTCACTAATCCCAGCCATGTCTCCACTCTGTCTATTAACACCACCAGCAAGCTCTCTCCTCCTCCACCCCACTACTAGACATAGAAGACGACGATGAGGAAGAAGCAGTCAAGTACAATGAATCGAAAAAGAAGTCAGAGCTGCCCAAAGTCGAGTTTTGCAAGAGGGTAAGATTTTCGTGGGGAATTTACCCAACTGGGTCAAGAATAACAAGATCTCCGAGTTTTTTTGGCAAGCCCATCTTCTCATCTTCTTCCTCCTCAAACCCATCCACGCCTCGCCTTCAATCCCAGCCAGTTTGAGTCCAAGTCTCCGATGCCGAACCACCGCCGCCATAGCACTCACCACCCTTAATTCTGCTTTGCCACCCATGTCAAGAAGTAGCAACAGGTCATGGTCAGCCCAGTTTGCAACGCCACCTAGAAGGAACTACCTCTGGTTGTTTTCTGGAATAAATCAAGACAACGGTGAAGAATGTCCATGGACGACGTTGATCGGTTGTTCGAGTGCTTCAAGTGTAGCATCTCACCTCCATGTAAGAGCTCTCTCTCATATTCTTCAAATTCGTAGAATTAGGGATTTGAAATTCGAAGACTTAGATTGGGGATTTCATACTAATGATAAAGATTTATTACTAAGTTTTTTTTTTTTTTTTTTTTTTTTTTTTTAACCCTTAACCCACCCCACCCTTACATATGTAAGTGAGAATCGAACCCATGACCTTTATAATGTTGGAATTATAACTTATCAACAGGTCACAGCTCACCGACAGATTTATTACTAAGCTTATTATCTGCGTAATTGGGTTCATTGCTGATTTGGGTTTGGCTTTGATTCTTGGTTTTTTCAAAATGTTACAATCTTTTCTTGTGTTTGAGAATCTGCTTTGAGAGAGAGAAAGAGTATTAAAAGAAAATTGAGTCATAGGGGTAAGGCCAGGAAGTCGCTTCGCCGGAGCAAATAAAGAAAATTGCATCAGACTTGCAACTTTCTACAGAAAAAGTATATACACTTAATTTGTTTTATTTCATGGTTTAATAGTTTTTCAATTTCGGATAGTAATTGAGGTTTCTGTAGTTGAAATTAAAACGAATTATGAACCCTAGGTCACCAAAACGACCAAGTTTTAGAGAAAACGTGGAGATGAGCTTAGAGAAAAAAAAAAGTAATGAAGACATCGCATGACAAAAATATCCTTAAAAATATGCCAGCTAGCAGCCTCCGTAACGGAGCTAGGTATTAATTTTCAATCAAGGTCAGAGCCTCAAGTACCATTCTGATATTTTTTGAACTTGAGTACCAAAATATATAAGATGAGAAATGTGAGGTATCGTGTGGATGATTTTTTCTTATTATTCTTCTCTTTGCTCAAAGAGAGAGAGAGAGAGAGAGAGAGAGAGAGAGAGGCAAATGCATTTCTAATCATCACTGAAAATTGTATTTCCAATCATTGAAATGTACTTAAGGTTTTCCATTTCGTCTATGGGAGAAGGGCGCTTCCTTTTCTGGTTTCGTAGCAGGGTAGATGGGAACAAGATCCTCCACGGTGGCCCATGGTTCTTCAACCGCAGAATGCTACTTCTGGAGGATTACGATGGGCTCTCGGTGGCGGATCGAGTCCCTTTGCATTCATTGAAGACTTAGGTCACCGTTCGGTGCCTACCTCCACACCTCGGATCGTAGATGGGTAGGTTTTTATGTGCTGATCAGTTTAGTTTGTAGCATTCTTCAGCAGATTAGAAGTTTAGGGTGGTCTTGGATCTTCGTCGCCGGTTGTGGACGGCTCGGTCATTTCATTTTGCATTCCACATTGCGGTGGCGGTGGAACTCCACTGCGACAAATTGAAAGGGCTGTGTAAGGGATGTGGATGGATCTTTCATGGTGTTGACCGGTTTAGGTGGATCTTTCATGGATCATTCATGGTTTTGGTGTCGCAGGCTGCCAAGGAGCGAGCGGCGGTGGCAACAAGGGGGCTGGAGCTTATGGCTGCTATGGGTCTGGGTCTGATATGGGGATCCTCTCTAGTTTCTTTACTGCGTAGCCCTAAGGTTTCTGGACCTAGGATTTCGTCGTTCATGGAGGCCTTTGCAGCAGCTATGGTGGAGGTGCCGGCGACTGGTCTCGCGGAAGGGACGTCAAGGAAGAAGACGAAGGGCCTGTCTGATGGGTTGCAAACTAGGGCGAAGGGTCACATGCTAGGAAGGGAAGCGAAGGGTCACAGTCCCATGCAAATTCTAACCTCCATGCAACTCCAAACCCTAGGAATTTCTTTGCTCCAAATTTCTCGGGTACGGGTACTTCTCCTGCTCTCACCTCTGTGTTCAAGAACTTTAGGATCTCTATGTCCGATTTGTAGGCCATTCCTAGCTAGTCACAGGCGGCGGATGAATCCACTACTCAGACTGTGAAAGTGGTGCCTGAACACCCTAGTATTCTGGAAATTCGTTTGAATTCTCCGAATGATTTTGGTCATGGTGGTAAGAAAGCTAAGATGGATGCAGGTTTTGTTGATACTCCTCTTGATTTTGAGGGTAGCTTTGAGCTCCCCAACATCAATGGGGTTATCAATTCGTCCCCAACCAAGAAGCGTGGAATACCAAAGGGTAGTAAGAACAAGACTGTGTACAAGACTAAGGGACCCAAGCCTCGCAAGAGTAGGGTTCCAAAGGTGCCTAAGGGGATTAGGCAAGAGGATGTGGCTACAATGTTGGTGGTGAATGACTCTGAATCTGTTGGAGGTACTGAAGCCAGTAAGATGGAAGACATTGCTGAGGAAGGTGGTCATTTGCTCTTAGTAAATGCACCTTTCTCAGCAGATGTTTGAAGAACTTGATGCCAAGGGCGTTCTTTTCATCTGTGACACCTTGATTTCCCATGGATGAATAAGGACTATGTTGGATGAGCTTAATTGTCTTTAAAAATGTTGAATTGTTTAGGTAATGCTTTTTTTGTCAACCCCACGTGAGTAAATCGTTATGTATGATTCCGCTGATCAATAAAAGAGTTGATAGTTTCTTAAAAAAAAATGTTGAATTTAGAATGAATTTCTCTTCATGATTTAGAATTTTGTTATAATTTTTGTTTTCATTTATTTAAATTTTGTTTTGAGAGTCAAATTGTATGTACATTTTAGTTCTAATTCCAATTTAAGTTTGGCTTAGCTTTCCTGATAAGTGTTCTTTGATTCATGTTTGATTTTGATTTTACTTATAGTTTTGGTTTCTTTTTTTTTTTTTTTTTTTTTTTTTTTTAAGGTAGGGCCAAAACGGCTGCCCTTAAGCCATAACCATTAATGAAACCATAGAATACAAGGGGGGGGGGGGGGGGGGGACATAAAGCCTAAACCCCAAATTATAAGAAATCTTACATGACTATGGAGAACTGCATGTTGATGTGGTGGGGATTTAAAGTATTTATTTTGAATGATCGATATTTACTGGTTTAGCTATATAAGACAATTGAATAAATAAAAAAGTTCTTAGATGGAGGGGACATATATATATATGTTATTAGATTATATACTACAAACTCTTTCTCTAGGCTATGTGGGACGAGGGTCTCGACTCCTTTGTCTTCTCAGGTGGAGGCCTTCCCTCCGAGGTTCGCTGCTTCTCCATAGTCATCCAATGCTGAGCTATTTTAGTGCACACTCAATCAAATTTGAACCTATATATGCATGCTAGGCATGACCCTTATCTGGAGATCGATTTTGTTGACTAGGGCTGGAAGATGTGGCCGAGTAGGGGGAGACTCAAAGGTGTTAGGAGATCAAAATGATTGGACGCTTGGTTGGTTGCTAGCGAGTGATGTGCGTATCAGTACAGAGCAAAGGTCTTCTTTCTTGGTCTCACAACTAAAGAAGAAATCTTTGTGGTGTCAGCGTGGGTGGATCACCGCACTTAGGTGGCATTCATGGCATTTTTCACCAACTGACTGAAGGTTGATGGTGGCGGAATATGGTGTTATGCTTGGAACGTCGAAGAATGTTGGTGATGATGATGGTTGGGTGCTAAGAACAATTTGGTTGCCCAAAGCAATTAGAGGTACTCGATGCGATTTAGGTGTCTTGGGACCTTTTGAATTTAGCCCAAGGGTGGACCGAGCTAACAGGCCCTTGCTTTTAAGGGTTTTGTATTTGGGATTGGGGGATTGTTCCAATTTAATTAATTTGCTTCTATTTGGAGTAGCTTTCGCTAGATTGCATACTATGGTGTTATTTTTACACCAAGTAAATTAATCTCCTAGAGTACCACAATTGAGTGCATTTATGATAGGAAATTCAATATGTTTATGTGGAATAAATAGATATGGTCTAGTATAGCAGAGTCAAGGGATGTTGTGCTACTATCGTCTTCGAGCTCTTGTCTATCTATAAAACGAACAATGGTCAGAGGGAAGACCAGGTGTACTGGCCTTCAACGCTCTGATGCCTAAGTCAGTATTATTATAAGATATTGATAGTCGAAAGAAATAGTAAATAGTTACCTCTTTAGGGTGTTGAAGGTGGCCTACTTAAAGAGGATTTAGGGAGGCATGGCTCCCTTGCTTTCAATGTGGGACGTTTGGGTTCCTGATACTGTTGTGAGTCATAGATGTTTTAGGATTACTATTAGGAATAGAATTATACTGGTTTGATTACTTTCCTTATTAGTCTAGAATTAGGGTTGTATAAGATTGTATAAATTGCCTCTGCACATGTAATTAAATATACACAGTATTCATCATCAAAAGCTTCTTATTCTCTAAAGCTTCTTAGTTTCAACTTGGTATCAAAGCCAAGAATCCGGTCTCGGATTTTTTGGTCTTGGTTTCGTGTTCGTTGCTTCCGCAGTAGATTGTTGTAGTTCAAGTATCATGGGTGGAGAAGAAAGTTCCAAGCAGATTGTGACCTCTGATGTGCAGAAGGTGGAGGTATCTGTGAATCAAGAATCCTCAGGAGGGGGATTTGGGGGTGCCAAGCTGAATGGCACAAATTATCGTACATGGAGGAAGATGATGACTGCTCATCTTTGTGGTCTGGACAAGATGGGTTATGTGAATGGGTTGATTGAGACACCGGATG
The DNA here is from genome assembly GCF_958449725.1 of Rosa rugosa. Taxonomy (NCBI): domain Eukaryota; kingdom Viridiplantae; phylum Streptophyta; class Magnoliopsida; order Rosales; family Rosaceae; genus Rosa; species Rosa rugosa. The sequence goes on from NC_084826.1 coordinate 33,540,786, forward strand.
AAAAAGATGTGGGATATGCAAAGTGGGAAACTCACAATGGTGCCGTGATGTCTGTACTCTACAAGGCCATGACGGATGAGGTAGTACAATTAATCATTGGGTGTGAAACTGCAGCAGAAATTTGGAGCACTCTGAAGCAGTTGTATCTGAATGACTCTGATTTTGCTCAAATACATGAACTCCATACCAAGGCGTTCATGATGACTCAGGATGGGCGGCCTGTGGCAGTATACTATGCTGCCCTCAAAGGATTATGGCTGGAAATTGATCAAAGGCGTCCCAACAAGATGAAGAATGCTGATGACATCAAGTTACACAATGAAGAGAAGGATCTTATGAGGCTGCATATCTTCCTTCATGGTCTCGACGACAAGCATGCTCATGCAAAGGGTGAGTTGCTTAGACGTGGAACTCCCCCTAGCCTTGAGAATGCCTTTGCATATATACGCAAAGATGAGGCTCAACTTGATAGCACCAAAGCAATCCATTCAGAGTTATCAAGTCTCACTGTCCAAACTAAGCCTTCACAGTCAAAGTATGTACCACCACCCCAACAACTTCGACTACAACCAAGTTCTCAAGGAGGAACACGGCCATATTGTACTTTCTGCAAGAATTATGGTCATTGGAGTACTAAGTGTCATCGATTGAATGGGTATCCGAATCAACAAAACACTGGAATAAGTCGGGACCTAACCAACAGGGGCGTACTACTGCTGCAAATTTAATTCAGAACCCAGACTACCAGGGTATGGAGGAAAAGGATCAGAAGTCGGGTAATGCTTCAGTCTCTTTTGTTGGAAGAGGTAAGTTTAGTAAGGCTGTATTTGTCTCTGACTTTGTTGGGGAAGATACTTGGATTATTGATTCTGGTGCATCTGATCATATGACTTACAATAAATCATTCTTTACCTCTCTCTCAATCCCACCAGTATCCAAAGTTACTAATGCTAATGGAGAAGCCTTTCCTGTATTAGGAATAGGAACTGTTAGAGTCACACCAAACTTAGAACTTAGGAATGTGTTATATGTTCCTGATTTGTCACATCACTTAATCTCTATTCCTCAACTAAATACTGAATCTCAGTGCTCTGTGACCTTTTTTCCCATGTATGTGATTTTTCAGGACCTTCAGACAAGGGAGATAATTGGCCGAGGAGATTTGAGGGGGAGGTTGTTTCATCTGGATCAGTTGTATGCGGGGATAACACCAGGGAAGAAGGCCCCAATAGTTTTGATTTCGAGTTCTGAGCAGCGATTTAATGAAGTCTGGTTGTGGCATCGTCGTCTTGGTCATCCTTCCTTTAGTAATATGAGAAAGTCTTTGCCCTCTTTGTTTTTGGGTATATCAGAGTCATCTTTTAAGTGTGAAACTTGTGTTCTGGCCAAAAGCCATCAAGTTAGCTACCCTTTGAGTATTTCAAATAAAAGTCTTATACCTTTTGAATTGATTCATTCTGATTTATGGGGACCCTCACGGGATCCTACTCCTTCTGGTATGCGCTATTTTGTGTCTTTTATTGACGATTGTACTAGTGTTTCTTGGATTGCTTTGCTGAAGTCCAAGGATGCTGTGTTCCCAGCTTTTAAAAAATTTTAAAATATGATTCATACACAGTACAATGGTCAGATCAAACTCTTTCGGTCTGACAATGGGGGGGAATATATGAGCAATGAGTTCCAGGAGTATCTTTGTACACAGGGTATCATACATTAAACCACATGTCCTCAAACCTCTGAACAGAATGGAGTTTCTGAGCGTAAGAATCGTCACCTTCTTGAAGTTGCTCGTTCAATTCTCTTTAGTGCAAATATGCCCAAGTATTTATGGGGAGAAGCAGTTCTCACTGCCTCTCATCTTATCAAATAGGATGTCGTCTAGTGTTCTCCAAAATCAGATTCCCCTTAAGGTACTCTCGTCCCATGTCTCTCTTCCTGCTTTCCATAATCTTTCTGCTCGAGTCTTTGGGTGCATTGCCTTTGTTCATATTCCTAAGAACCAACGCTCGAAGTTAGAACCTCGTGCCTTGAAATGTGTTTTTGTTGGGTTTGGGACCCATCAGAAGGGGTATAAGTGTTTTCATCATCCTACCCGAAAATTCTATGTAACGATGGATGCCACTTTTTTCGAGGACGCATGCTATTTTTCTCCCACTCACCCTTCTCTTCAGGGGGAGCAATATGGTTATTTTGAAGAGATGGTCAGTGGTAGTGTCGGCAATACAGAGGACAATTATGGCACAGAGATAGAAGAGACGGAAAGAGCTGCGACGGAAAAAGAAGAAAAAGAAAAAGAAAGAGAAGCAAAAGAAAAAGGAAAAGAAAAAGAGAAAACAAAAGAAAACGAAAAAACAAAAGAAAAAGAAAGGAGCGCATCTGGGGAAATAGAAGAGAGAGAGACCGAGAAGAAAAAGAAAAAGAAAATGCAGAAGAAAAAGAAAGGCACGCAGCTGACGGAAAAGGAAGAGAAGAAAAAGGAACCGGTGGAGGCGCCGATGCCGGCGGCGGTATTGATCTGGGCGGTTCTGCCCTATCCGGTCGGCCCATTGACGGAGAACCAAGGAACCCGACTGTCTCGGGTCGGAGTGGGCAACCGGGAACGGAGGGAAGAACGCCGGAACTAGATGGCTGCGGTGATCTGACGACGGGGAAGGAGAACGACCACGACGTCGACGTCGTTCCTCGCTGCGACGTCGTTCCTTGCTGTGATGCTCTGGAGACGGGGAAGGAGAACGACAATGACGTCGTTCCTTCTCATAGGCAAAACGACGCTGTTTTGGAGGAAGGGTAGAATGGGCAGCACAACGTCGTTTTGAATAAAGGACAGAACGCCAATATTTGTGACAACACCAGTGAATACGATTAAGAAAATAGAACCTCTCCCTCTTCTTCATCTCCCTCCTCAAGCCAAACTCTCCAAGGTTCTGAAGGTCAACATGAGGTAATTCCCGCACCTAATTTGTCTGTTTTACCTTCTCGGTCAACTCGTGGTAAACCACCAAAGAATTATGAACCTAGTCTTAAAGCTAAGTCTAGGTTCCCGGTTGCCAATTATGTATCTACACATAGGTTGTCCAAGTCATATGAGTCGTTTGTGCATCAGATTTCCTCTGTATCTATTCCTAACAAAGTGCAGGATGCTATAAGAGACCCAAAGTGGTCAAAAGTGATGGAAGAAGAGATGGAAGCTCTACAAAAGAATAACACTTGGGAATTAATGGCGTTACCTAAAGGGAAAAGACCAGTTGGATTTAAATGGGTCTACACAATTAAACATGATTCTGATGGCTCAGTTAGTAGATATAAAGCAAGATTGGTAGCAAAAGGGTTTACACAGACATATGGTGTAGACTATGATGAGACGTTTGCACCCGTTGCCAAAATCAATAATATCAGAGTACTTCTCTCTTTGGCAGCTAATCTGGATTGGCCTCTCAAACAACTTGATGTAAAAAATGCATTTCTACATGGGGATTTGGCTGAAGAAGTGTATATGAGTCTACCTCCTGGATATGAGACTGCTGATAAGACGAATGTTGTGTGTGGGTTGAAGAAGTCACTCTATGGTTTGAAACAGTCCCCCCGTGCATGGTTTGGGCGCTTTACTCAGGCAATGAAGAGGTTTGGTTACAAACAAAGCAACTCGGATCATACCCTCTTCCTTAAGCATCAGAAGGGTAAAGTAATGGCACTGATCATCTATGTTGATGATATGGTGATCACAGGTGATGATCGAGAGGAAATTAGGAGGTTGCAGCAGCAGTTAGCTTCAGAGTTTGTGAAATGAAAGACCTTGGTGACTTGAGATACTTCCTTGGGATAGAGGTAGCCAGGGGGAGTAGCAGCATCTTCTTGTGCCAAAGGAAATATGTTCTAGACTTACTATCAGAAACGGGCATGTTAGATTGCAAGCCTGCTGATACACCAATTGAACAAAATCACCGGTTAGCTGAGTACCCTGATCAAATCCCGACTGATAGGGCGAGGTATCAAAGGTTAGTTGGGAGATTAATCTATTTGGGTCAAACTAGACCTGATTTGGCCTATGCAGTGAGTGTGGTGAGCCAGTTCTTGCATAATCCGAGTGAAGACCATATGGATGTAGTCGTGCGAATCCTGCGATATCTAAAGAGAGCTCCTGGGAGGGCCTTATGTTCTCAAAACATCATTGCCTGGAGGTGAGTGGTTATACTGATGCTGATTGGGCTGGTTGTATTACTGATAGGAGATCGACCTCAGGTTACTTTACATTTGTTGGAGGGAACCTTGTCACTTGGAAGAGTAAAAAGAAAAAGGTGGTGGCGAGGTCGAGTGCAGAAGCCGAGTATAGAGGTATGACACATGGAGTATGTGAGTTGTTATGGTTACGTAATTTATTGCGTGATTTGGGGTTCAAGCCGAAAAGAGCTATGGAGTTGTTTTGTGATAACAAAGCAGCTATTGAAATTTCATATAACCCAGTGCAGCATGATCGTACGAAGCATGTGGAAGTTGACCGACACTTTATCAAGGAGAAGTTGGATGCAAACCTGATTGCCTTCCCATTCGTACCGACTGAGGAGCAGTTAGCAGATATTCTGACTAAGGGTGTTGTACATACATGTACATTTGCAAGCATAATTAGCTATAATGGGCCACGCTCGTTCGACCGCCAAAGGTACTAATTCCAACCAAGGGAATGACATGCAAACACACCGCCAGGCGGGCTACAACCTCGGCGGCGGATCACCCCCAGATCACCGCCAACGCGCCGCCACGCGCCGCGCCAAGGTAGCATCAGAAGCTCCCAGAGCTGGGGACTGAAGCACATCAGTCCCACATCGAAAACAAAGAGAAGATCAACCTCTTCCTCACCTATAAAAGGTTCTCTCCTCTCTCCTCATTAATTACGCATTCAATACTTACCTACTGTTACTTTGTCAACATAAATACATTGACTAACTTAGGCATCGGAGAGTTGAAGACCGCCCAACGCGGACTCCCTCTGACGCCCTTTGTATTTTACTTGACAGGTAGCGGAGACTTTGAGAACGTCACAAGTATCGATCCGCCTGCCGGATCAGCGTTAACAAAGGTTCAGCTACCGCCGAACTTTTAGACATTAACATTGGCGCCGTCTGTGGGAATCCTTGAACAGAAGGTCATCCCACTACATCCACCATGACTAACGGTAGCGGAGGGAACGCTGAGGAGCGGGCGGACCAGTCCACCATCCCCCAACCCTCCGATCCAACGATAGGCGTTAACCGCGCACTATTTACAACACCGGCCAACCCCGGCGGCGAGGCAAACCCAAGCAGCAGCCGCCCGCCGGGCCAGGATCTCGTCGCTATGTACGAGATAGCACTGGCGGATCTTCATAGGGCAAACAGAGAGCGTGAGGAGGAGCGTAAGGAGAAGGCTGAGGCCCAGGGACAGGTGGCTACGCTCTTGGCACGTTTTGAAGAGCTAAAGAGGACCCTGGAGCCTACCGCCCGCCCAGCACTGAGCGAGTAGTCACGCAGCACCAGACGTAGTCGACCCGGCACTGGCACATTGGCACCAGGGCCAGTCATACAGATGCAGGTACCGCTGAACCCACCTGAGTTGTCGGGAATGGGACCACCGCCCATCCCCCAACTAATGATTGAGCAGGAAGCGGAATCAGTGCCGCATACCAACCGTTCGGAGGCTAGGGCAAGGACTGAGGGCCATCCGCCTGCGCCAAGGCGCAGGCAGGTCCAGCGGAATACCCGGGCTGACACCGCCAGCGATGCAACCGCCCAGATATTCGAAAGGATGCACCAACTGGAGCAAAGGCTGATCCGGGCGGAGTCGGGCGCCCCAGCGCCAACCCAGAATCCACTCTTCGCTTCCAGACCTGGGCCATTCACCGCTGAGATTCTGCAAGCTATCAGACCAGCGTCTGCAAAAACCCCAAAGATGGCGCATTACGGCGGATTGTCCGATCCCTTTGTCCACATGGACACCTTCAAGAAAGTCACCAACAACAAAGGATTCGATGACGCCACCTTGTGTCACTTGTTCAGTGAGACGTTGGACGGTGAGGCAATGAACTGGTTCTTTGAGTGTCCGCCGGGGTCTGTCAACTCATTCCATGCACTATCACATGCCTTCCTCTCCCAGTTCATCCTATTGTCCGCCGGACACCACAACACAAGTCAACTGTTCAGCGTCAAGCAGGGGGAGGACGAATCACTGAAGGCCTTTGTCACAAGGTGGCGGGCGGCAGCATCTCAGTGCCGTGACCTAGACAAAACGATGGCGTCAGCGGCCTTCAGGAAGGGGCTGCTCAAGGGACCGTTCCTCTATCACCTCAACTACAATCATCCCAATGCGACGTATGACCACGTCATGAGTGAGGCGGTCATTCACGCCCAGGCGGAATTCATCACATACGGAGAAACCCCACCGCCACCACTAACACCAAAATCAACACAGCCATCTGCCAGTCATCAGGAAACCGCTAGCAAGACCCCCTCAGCACCATCAACTGACAAGAAAAGGGAGTGGCAACAGGGCCACCACCAGACAAGCGGCAGAAGGACCAGCATTACCATAAGGGCAACCGCCCAACCCATGGGGATAACCGCAACAAGCAGGCGGAGTCCTCGCAGCGGTATGCAGTTTTCACGGTCCTGACTGCCTCATATGAAGACATCTACAATCAGTGCAAGGATCAGATCCCACCACCACCCCCTCCAAAATACCCAAAAACAGGCAAACCCAGGAACACCGGCAAGTGGTGCAAATACCACGAGGACAGCGGCCACAATACCAATAGCTGCAATGCTCTCAAAACGGCCATCGAGACCTTGTACCGTGACGGCAAGTTGGAGCAGTTCAAGGTGCGTCAACCACCACCGGTAATTGCCAACGTTGAGACCTTGGGCCGCATCAACACCATCGATGGCGGTGCTCCAATCACCAGCATGTCTCACAGGGCAAGGAAGCGCTATGCACGCGCTAATCACCCAAAGGAAGTCTGCAACATCCGCTACGAAAGATCCGCCAAGCTCCCAAAATCAGGTTGGGAACCTATTACCTTTTCGGAGGAGGAAGAGTGCGGAGTGCATTTACCCCATGACGACCCATTCTTGGTCGATGCCATTTTGGGCAAATTCTCGGTGGGGAGAATTTTGGTAGATAGCGGGTCCGCTGTCAACGTCATCTTCAATGGTTGCTACGACCATCTCAAGCGGAACAAAAAACTACTCCAGGATCACGAGCCACTGCTCAGCTTCTCCGGTGACGTCACACAACCGCTGGGGTCAGATTACATGCGGCTGGTTATTGGCACTAGCCCCTGCATGGCGGAGGTACATACAGAATTCATTATTGTCGACTGCTTCAGTTCGTACAACGCCATCATTGGTCGACCAGCGCTTAACAAGCTCAAGTGCATCATTGCCGGGTACATGCTTCTCATGAAGTTCCCCACACCTAACGGCACGGGCTGTGTCAGGGGAAGCCAACAGCTGGCACGAGAATGTTACTCAACGACTATAGCGCGGTCGACGCGCCGCCATGAAATTCTGACAGTGGGTAGTGAGGCACCGCCACCAAACATCTTTGAGGATCCTAGGGATGAGGAGGAGAAGTATGTACGGAAGGAGCTGGTCGACCCTGACACGTCGCTAAAGGTCGTCTGCCTCTCGGACGAACACCCTGAGCGGACAGTCCGCATAGGCGCCCATCTAAACCCAGAGGTGGAGGCAGAACTCACTCAGTTCCTACGCGATAATGCCACCGTCTTTGCATGGTCATACGCGGACATGCCAGGTATCTCTCCTGAAATTATCACTCATAAACTGACCATCAAACCCTCCTTTTATCCCATCAAGCAGAAGCGAAGGGCCTTTGATGAGGAAAAATACCGGGCAATCAGAGAGGAGGTTGCCAAACTCCAGGACATTGGGTTCATCCGCCAAGTCATCTATCCCCAGTGGATCTCAAACCTGGTAATGGTCAAAAAGGCCAGCGGCAAGTGGCGGATGTGTGTCAACTTCAAAAATCTCAACAAGGCATGCCCAAAGGATAGTTTCCCGCTACCTCGTATCGATCAGCTAGTCGATGCAACTGCCGGACATGAGCTCCTCAGCATGATGGACGCTTTCTCCGGATACAATCAGATCAAGATGCACCCCAGCGACCAGGAATGCACCACCTTCACCACCGACAAAGGCCTCTACTGCTACAATGTCATACCTTTAGGTCTGAAGAACGCCGGTGCAACTTACCAGCGGTTGATGAACGCCATGTTCGCTGAGCACCTGGGAAAAATCATCGAGGTCTACGTGGACGACATGCTAGTCAAGAGCGTAAGGGCCAGCGGACATGTGGCGAACCTCAAGGTCATAGTAACCATTCTCTTGGCCTACGGCATGCGCCTCAACCCAGAGAAGTGTTTCTTTGCGGTCACCGCAAGCAAATTCCTGGGCTACATCGTCAGCGAGCGAGGCATCGAGGCTAACCCAGACAAGGTCCAGGCCATCCTTGACCTGGAAGATCCTGAATATAAGGTACACGTCCAGTGCCTCCAGGGCAAGTTAACCGCCCTTTCTCGGTTCATCTCTCGACTCACTGATAAGTGCGCCCCATTCTTCAAACTCCTCAAAACAACGCACAAGAAGGTCATCAACTGGAACCCAGAGTGCCAGGCGGCGTTCCAGGGCTTAAAGGAATACCTGGCGGCAGTCCCTCTCCTTTTTGTTCCTGTGCAAGGAGAAACATTATTCATCTACCTGGCGGTTTCGGCATCGGTGGTAAGTTGCGCCATTGTCCGGCGGGAAGGCCAAGATGAGCTTCCAGTGTTTTACGCCGGCAGAGGCATGAACGGAGCAGAAACAAGATATCCTCCCTTGGAGCAACTGGCCCTCGCACTTATCGTTGCTGCCAGACGCCTCCGGCAATACTTCCAGGCTCACACGATCCATGTGTTAACCAATCAGCCGCTACGGCAAGTGATGCAGAACCCTGAGCACTCGGGGCGCCTCAGCAAGTGGGCCATTGAGCTCAGCGAGTTCGACATAGATTACAGGCCAAGAACCGCCATGAAAGGCCAGGCAGTGGCGGACTTCATCACTGAGCTAACCGAGCGACAGCCGGAGCCCGGTGTTGAGACAAGGCCCGGAACAGAAATGGTGACCGTTGAGGAGGTAGCCCCCCCACAGTCAGATTGGAACCTGCATGTGGACGGCTCCGCCAGCGCCAAGGCCAGCGGCGCCGGAATCATCTTAACAGGACCCGGGGGACTGAACGCGGAATATGCGTTAAAATTCAACTTCAAAGCTTCAAACAACATGGCGGAGTACGAGGCACTCATCGCCGGTCTACTCCTCGCCATTGACTCGGGGGCTGACAGCGTCAACATATTCAGCGACTCCCAGCTAGTCGTTAACCAGGTCAACGACAGCTTCCAAGCCAAGGACCAGCAGTTAGCGGCATATTTGGGGTACGTCAAAACGTTGCTAAAAAAGTTCAAATTTCACAACATCACACAAATCCCCAGGGAAAAGAACGCCAAGGCTGATTCACTGGCGAGACTGGCAACCGCCCAGCCACATCAGAGTCCAGCGGACACAAGGGTAGAATACCTTGACAAGCCAAGCATCACAAAGACCCTGGCGGAGATCTTCAACATTGAAGTCAACTCCAGCTGGATGGACGAGAACATTGCATATAAGCGCAACGGCACATTGCCAGAGGATAAGATCCAGGCAAGACAGCTCAAGCGGAGAGCAACCCGCTACAACATTCAGAATGGCAAGCTGTACCGTCAGGGGTTCACCTACCCCAACCTCCGCTGCCTAACCCCAGAGGAGGGAAAGATCGTCTTGGCGGAAATTCACGGCGGAGAATGTGGAAACCACTCAGGTGCCAGATCATTGGCCAACCGCACATTGCGACAGGGCTACTTCTGGCCCACACTGGGTGATGACGCGACGCCCGGAAAATTTCGAGGTCTTGCCACAAATGCCAACAGTTCGCGGATCTCCCACATGCACCGGCGGAACCTCTGTCAGTCATCATCGGCCCTTGGGTTCACTCCACGTGGGGCCTCGATTTGATGGGAAAATTCCAAACCGCCAAGGGCCAATTCAAGTACATCATTGTAGCCATCGACTACAACAGCAAATGGATAGAGGCGGAGCCACTAACGGCAATTACTACCGCCAAGGTCATTCGCTTCCTCTGGAAGAACATCTACTGCCGCTATGGTGTCCCACACACAATCATTACAGACAACGGTACACAGTTCAACAACAAGGAACTCATATCATTCACTGCCAACTTGGGCACCAAGTTAAGTTTTGCATCTGTCGCCCATCCCCAAACCAACGGCCAGGTCGAAGCAGCAAACAAGATAATCAAGAAGCTGCTAAAAAAGAAGCTCGACAGCGCCAAGGGTTTATGGGCGGAGAAGCTTCCAGAAGTCCTATGGGCCATCCGGACGACTCCAACTACCGCCACCGGCGAAACTCCTTTCTGCATGATGTTCGGCACAGAGGCGGTCCTACCTATTGAAGTAACTCAGCCTACCGCTAGGGTCGAGGGCTACTGCCCAGACACCAACGGCGACGGCATCAACCTGGACAGGGACCTCCTAGAAGAAAAAAGACTCAAGGCCCATTTGCGCAACTTGCAAAACAAAAGGCTGGTATCGCGTTTCTATAACGCCAGAGTCAAAGCCCGGAACCTCCAACTGGGGGACTGGGTAATGAAAGAACTCATTCCACCACCAACAAAGCTCCGCCCAACTTGGGAAGGCCCATACAACATAGGGGAAGTCGTGAGCCCAGGCACCTTCTACTTAATGGACAAGGATGGCGTCAAATCGGCCCACCCTTGGAATACTGAACACCTTCGCTATTATTACAAATAGTCAGACCGCTACCCAGGAGCATCTTGACTTAGCTAAATTTTTGCTTAATATTTAGCTAAGGGAAGCTACCCGACGGGTACTACCCCACTTTTGTACGCTGATCAATCAGCTATCAATGAAACGAGGAATTATTCAAACCATTGTTACCAAGTCTAGCACTGAGGGCAACTGGCAACGCCAGCGATCGTCAGCGGACCTCGTCCGCTACGAGGTGCACTTCGACCAATTTTAATTCCTTTAATGTGTCATTGATTGACAAAAGCAAAATGTAACTCAAAATACTAACGGTACAAACACATGGGGCAAACACAAACTCAAAATTTCATATTATTCAGCAAAACATTACAAAATGGCATGCCTCAACGGCTACAAAAGAAACAAAGTTGAAAAATCGGGAGCGATCCAAACTGGCCTCAGGGGTGGCCTTCGACATCTTCTGCTTCGACAGGCGGCGGCACGACCGCTCGACTCGTCTGATCGGACCCTCGCGCTGTCGGACTTGGAGTCTCGATGGTGCCATCCGCACGGGTGTGCGCCGCCAGGAAAACAACGCGCGACACCTCCGATGGGGTGGGGTTAGGAGTCTGCTGGGACCCTTCCGCCGGATGCGCACCACTTTCCCCGCTACCTGACCGGGCACCTCCCGCTGGAGCGGCCACGCCGTCTCTCTCCGTGGGGGTACTCTTGACTGGCGGCGCATCGGGCTGCGACGCTTTGGCGAAGTCGATGGCACCCTTCCGCTTCAGCATATCTATGTTTGCCAGGGCCCCGGCCTTCGCCGACTCGGTCATCGCCTTCTTAAACTCCGCAGACCGCTTGAATGCCTCGACAGCGGCTGCCGCAGCGGTATTCCCTTCAGCTCTCAGACGAGCAACCTCACCCTCTAACCGCTTCAACTCCGTCACCCTGGCGGCGGACTCCCGCTGTACGATAATAAGTTTTTTGTCCTTGGCGGCAATTCGCTCCTCCAGCAACGCAACGTCCCGCTCCAGCTTGGAGACGCGGTCATTCCTCTCCAAGTCACGCTCGATGGCCACGCGAAGCTTACCGCGGGCATCGGCAAGGTCACACTCTGCCTTAGCCAGGCGCTGCTCTGCCTCTGCCAGCTTCTCCTTCTCCTCCGCCAACTCCCTCTGGAGACCTTGAATTTCCTCCCGCAGCTCCCCCTCGACCATGGGCTGCTTCGACGCCGCCACAAACATGTCGTGCAGTCCCGCAGATATTTGCCCAAACGCCAGGTTGAAGGGCGATTGGTCAATTGCTGTCGGGCGTGAGATACCCGCTAGGCTGCCGAACCCTAGCCGTTCGCATAGGTGGAAGAGAAATTCCCGCTCCCCATCTGTCATGAACGGTGCGTACTCGGCAAACGAGTCTAGCTCGCTGGCGACGGGCTCTTCTCCCTCCCCCACAACAGTCTTCGACGGAGCTCCTCGGGCCCTCTTCTGTCGGCGCGAGCCGATCACCTCCACGTCCTCCCCCTCTTCCTCGTCAGGGGAGTCGGCCTGCCGACGTTTTCTCTCCGGCGCCCTCTGGTTCCCGGTGGCAGTCTTCGTCACCCTCACCGGCGGTTCCTCCCTTGCTGCAATGACAGTATCCGCCGGCAGCACCACCTTTTCCTTTTGGGGGCCACGCCTGTTGGCGGGCATCCGATCTTTCTGCTGCCCAGCCGCAGCGCCTCCCTTCTTCCCGCCAGCCACTGGGACCCCTGCCTGCACTACCGGCAGGCCATCCTCACCAAGATGGGAGTGGTGCGGCATTGGCAGAACTACCGGAACCTCCGACTGGCTCAGCGCCAGTGTCTCGGGGTTCACCAGCGTCTGTTGGGCCGCCAGCCCCTCGGCGTACATGGTCTCCAGATAATTGTCCACCTCGGCGCGGTCCATTGCTTTTTCGAAGGTGTCGCGGCTCGACTTATTTCCTGGCGGAGTTTCTGGGAAAATATACATAAGCCAGTCAGTCTCGGCTACTTATTACAAAGGAAACATCGGTCTGACGGAAATTTCTTACCAACGGAGCGAGTAAGTTTCTGGTCGACTAGCAACTCCCAGCCAGTCAAAAGTCTAAAGTCCAGCAAGTTACGGTTCCGCCAGTAGCCCTGATACGAGCAATGCGACACTCCTCCTCCCGCGTTAGGTTGTACCGCAGTCCCGCTGCACAAACACAAGTGGATTAGTAAGAATACAAAGCCTTCAAGATAAAAACCCCGCCGGCTACCGCCAGCGGAAAATGGTCACCAACCTCGGATAGGTTGGAATTCCGACTTAATCCTAAACGTCGGCCCTTCTTCGTTCGCTCCAGCCTGGTACTCCCATCCCTCCGTGGCGACACAGAAGGTCCCCCGCCAATAGGACATTGAATCCCTTAGGTTTTCTATCAGCTTCGGTGCTCCCTGACGGCGGCTCAGGTTCACTTGCCCTCTGCAACCCTGGCGCTTCACGTACACTAGCTCGTAGAAGTGAAGCACTTCCGCCACGGTAGGCCCCTCGCACCCGGACAACCTCCACAAGGAGTTCATCGCCAGCAGCAGACGCCACATGTTGGGACAAACCTGACAGAACGCAAGGCCGAATTCGCACACCAGGATTTGCAGATTCGGCACCAGCGGTAATGTCACTCCTTGGCGGAGTATCGCTTCGTGAACGGCCGCAAATCCCACCGGGAGAATTGACGCCTTATCATCCGCAGTCGGCGGGCGCAGCTTCACAGAGCCCGGCAGCCGGAACGTCCGCTTCATCTTGCTAACAGCGGCGAGAGTCATCCGCCCTCCCGCCTCGTCGACGGGGGTGCCATCCCGGAGTAACCACGCGGACTCAGCGTCCTCTCCCGCTGTTTCCTCATCCCCAGCGGACCCGCTGACGGCACTGTTGCTCGCCAGGCGCTCGTCGCGCCTAGCTTTGGCCGCCGCCACCTCACCCGCCTTAGAGCTCTCCGAACGTGACGTACGACCCATGGCTATTGCCCAAGGTATGGTCTGTAGCGGCTCAACCTCTAGCGGTTCCGGCAGTGAGGTTCCTGCATGGGCAGACGGACGCAACGAGTCAATAAATACCCTATCCGCCGCGCTGAACGACACGTCAGACCCGGAATCCTCACTGCTCGATATCTCTATGACGTTAGCCATCCCAAACCCTAAAACCCACCAGTTAGCACAAGCACATATCTAGCCTATTCTTACATCAGTTATCGACAAGAACATCAGTCACAGTTTACCCAGAAATCACAAAAACAGGAACAAATAACCAACAAACACTGAACCCAGATTCGACCATCTAGCAGACCCAGAAATCCCAACTGTCAAAAACACCAAAACCCATCCCCCAAAGCCCACTTTACACACTCAGAACACCCCAAATTCACAAAACCCAGAAAACTGACCACAACAAGTACATAGAAATTCAGTGGAACAGGGATAGGATTCAGAGAACCAACCTTACTGATGAAACCTTTGCTGTGATTGCAAGCGCTTGTCCTCACCAATAGAAACCTCGTTCCCAAGACCCGGTGACTCCACAGCTTTCGCCCCGCAGGACTCTATTCGCAAATCGCAGAGAGCTTGAGGACGACGACTCGGGTTTGAAGTTTTCACAAAATGTCAAATCTCGCTAAGGTTCCCCCCCTTTTATGTCAACATCAACGCGTTCTAGGCCGTCTGCTAAAATACGACATCACACACCAGCCGTACACGTGTCACCACTTTTCACTTACTCTCCGGATTAACCGAGGCGTCGCCTCGGTTACGAAATCCATCATTACTATCATTAATGGCGAGAAGACGGCTACGCTTAGGGAACAGGCCTGCGCACGCTAACCCTCTACGGGTTCAACACGTGTTTACCACCACCAGACGAAGCGTTTGGTGGAGGTAACCACTTGCGATGGATTCCCCAACCGTCCGAAGTGTCCGCTGAGCGAAACCCCGCCAGCGGAACTTCTCCCTTGTCATTTTCCAAGTGACGAAGTCTCCGCTGAGCAAAACCCCGCCAGCGGAACTTCTCCCTTGTCATTTTCCAAGTGACGAAGTCTCCGCTGAGCGACACCCCGCCAGCGGAACTTCTCCCTTGTCATTTTCCAAGTGACGAAGTCTCCGCTGAGCGAAACCCCGCCAGCGGAACTTCTCCCTTGTCATTTTCCAAGTGACGAAGTCTCCGCTGAGCGACACCCCGCCAGCGGAACTTCTCCCTTGTCATTTTCCAAGTGACGAAGTCTCCGCTGAGCGAAACCCCGCCAGCGGAACTTCTCCCTTGTCATTTTCCAAGTGACGACGTCTCCGCTGAGCGAAACCCCGCCAGCGGAACTTCTCCCTTGACATCTTGCAAGTGGGGCATCTTCCGCTACACACCTCTAGCGGAGCCCCTTATCATCTTGCAGACCGCGTACTTTGTTCAGCGCAGTATCGCTCAATAAAATACCGCCAGGCACGTCTACTGGACGCTGCTTCCTGCTCCAATCAGCGGGGGGACTTCCGCCAGCGGCGGATCCCGAGGCCACGCCTCACTCTGACAACGACCGCCACGCGGCGTTACTGTCAGACGGTCCCTACGGGACACGGGGACTTGTGTCAACAGTCTACGACGGCCCTGATCAGGCACGTTGACCGCCGTCACTTGGGTGCTAAAGATTGGGCTCGCTATCCAACACCCTCTGCTCCGCGCAGCTCCCCTCAACAAACAATTTACGGACCATCCGGAGGTCTATCTTAGCCGGGGAGTGGGGGACTCCCTGGGGGGGCCTAGCAGAGGCCCACCCGAAAGGGTATAAAGCGTTTGCTCAGTAAAATCCATGGTTGACAACGCACTGACGCTAATTATGCTCTTGCAAGCCTAGCGGAAGAAAACGCTTCGAACCGCCGAACAACTCCCCAACCAAGATTGCCCTCCTTGACTGGGGAATTGGGGGACTTGTACATACATGTACATTTGCAAGCATAATTAGCTATAATGGGCCACGCTCGTTCGACCGCCAAAGGTACTAATTCCAACCAAGGGAATGACATGCAAACACACCGCCAGGCGGGCTACAACCTCGGCGGCGGATCACCCCCAGATCACCGCCAACGCGCCGCCACGCGCCGCGCCAAGGTAGCATCAGAAGCTCCCAGAGCTGGGGACTGAAGCACATCAGTCCCACATCGAAAACAAAGAGAAGATCAACCTCTTCCTTACCTATAAAAGGTTCTCTCCTCTCTCCTCATTAATTACGCATTCAATACTTACCTACTGTTACTTTGTCAACATAAATACATTGACTAACTTAGGCATCGGAGAGTTGAAGACCGCCCAACGCGGTCTCCCTCTGACGCCCTTTGTATTTTACTTGACAGGTAGCGGAGACTTTGAGAACGTCACAAGTATCGATCCGCCCGCCGGATCAGCGTTAACAAAGGTTCAGCTACCGCCGAACTTTTAGACATTAACAGGTGTATCAATCAAAGCATTTCATGACTCACTTGACAAGTTGGGCATTCGAGATGTCTATGCTCCAACTTGAGGGGGAGTGTTGTAAGTCATAGATGTTTTAGGATTACTATTAGGAATAGAATTATATTGGTTTGATTACTTTCCTTATTAGTCTAGAATTAGGGTTGTATAAGATTGTATAGATTGCCTCTGCACATGTAATTAAATATACACAGTATTCATCATCAAAAGCTTCTTAGTTTCAACTGATACCGCCTTTGAAGGTATCGCGACCCGGTCAGGCGAATCTTCTTGGCATGTGACTTCCGTACAATCACTACTCCCAGTCCCCCAAGTCCCCAACTAAGAGGAGTCGTGACTGGGGTGCAATTTATTTATTTATTTATTATATTTATTATTATTATTCTTTTATATATATGCGTATCGCTATCGGGGTACTTGAGGAAGGTTTATGCGTAATTCTTTTGGCGTATCCTCTATACCCTAGCGACATGTGTCTCGTCGCTATTCATATTTCGTGTGCGGGAATTTTGACATACTGGGTTCTATAACATGTAATTAATGGGGTGATGGTGGTAACTGAGGAGACAGCGCACGTCCATTGTTACGCTCAGACATGTCTGACATGTGGCAAGATCTGGTGATGTTGTCCTTGATATGCTAAAAGTAGCACACAATTTAACCCTGCAAAATGTAGTTGTCAATATAGAATAAGCAGGGATCGTTCAAGCCAGGGATTGAGGGTACACTTGTAATTGCATAAACAAATAAAGAATTAATAAAAGTATAAAATATTATTTAAAAATAAAACAAAGAATATATACAAGTTAACGCAATAGGGGGTTTTAGGATTTTTAAATTAAAAATTAAAAGAAACAAAAATAAAAATGTAAATTACGTATACAAGGGGTGAAATGCAAGAAACAAAGATCAAAACCACAATCATATGTATGAAATCCAATTACAATTCCTATAGTTGATTATCTATATCATGAGAAAGAAGTTAACCATGTGAAACGTTAGTAAGCAAACGATTTCCCATATTTTACTTTCCATGTGTAATTAATCTAAATGAAAGCACCTAAATTAATCTTATTGAACATGCAATCATATTCTAAAATGTTAGCTACTCAATAACACATTCAACGCATGAAGAACAAAGAAGGATTTCAACCAATGTGCATAACCTAGTATAAGAAAGCTTATCTACTTGCAATCCTCCTTAATTGATCTCGACTTTTGTCCAAAGCCTTTACTACTTATGAAATAGGTTCACAAAACTATTAGGTGAATTATTAACCTAAATATAGCTCTAATTATATGCATATATCCTAAGTTGGCCACCAAAGAACACATACATACAAAAGTTTTCTATAAAACAAAATCAATTAAGCAATCTCACATAAGCAACATAGAAATCAACATAGAAATCAACATGTAGAATTCGCAACTTTATTTCAAAACATATAAATGGACTTTAAACCTTGCCCTTAACGTCATGTTAACTAGAATTCATAGTTTACGAATCAAACAAAGAAAATAAAAGAATTTACAAAAAAGAAGAAGTTGAAATACACCGTGAAAGATGGATGACAAAGCCTTGAGACACTGAACTTGAAAATCCTTGAAAGAAAGCAACCTTCTAGGGGCGGAACAAGGGTGGATGGCGGCTAGGAACTTGATGTATTGCAAGGCTTGTTCCCCTCCTTGCTTGAAAATGCAGAACTAGGAGACTAGAGAATGAAATCTGATTTTTGGTGTGTGAAAAGAATGAAAGAATTAATTAGACTTGACGGAATGGTGTATATTTATAGGGGACGGCAAGCCTTAGTCTCCAAGTCTTCTGGATCCTTCTTTTAATTTTCAGGAATTATCTGATTGGTCCACACAGCTCCAACCAATCAAATAAATCAATGTCAGCTTTTCTGCGTCGTCCAACCAATGAGAAGCCTCCAAAATTAAGTAGATTTGCACCATGAGTCATTAAAGGAGATAAAATTTCCGAATTTATAAAGATAGTTTCTGACTTAAACTGTAAAGTTCGGCCAAATAGGGGTGTGAGCAACAAGCAACGTATTTGGACTTGAATATTCTATCCTTTCTGCATGTTGTAATCCCTTAAAACTCTCCAAGGATGACGCCAAACCCTTCTAGAATCGTCTATGGACAGCATATGTGCAATATTATTTGAAATATGAAGCATAAATTCGTCCATGGGCTTCCCGATGTGATTTGGGTCTCAAAACAGAAATTCTCGTCAAAAGTCTGATTCGCACGCAGCTTGACCT
Source organism: Rosa rugosa (assembly GCF_958449725.1). Classification (NCBI taxonomy): domain Eukaryota; kingdom Viridiplantae; phylum Streptophyta; class Magnoliopsida; order Rosales; family Rosaceae; genus Rosa; species Rosa rugosa. The sequence continues at coordinate 33,559,376 of NC_084826.1, forward strand.
TCCTGTACTACTAAATCAGCCATAACTTCTTCTAGAAAAATAATACTGATAAAACGTAAAAAGCTCTGGAGATTAGACATTCGAGGATTTCCAACAATATAAATATCATCATCTAGCTCGTCCTGAGATGCTCTCAATGCTCTGTCGAAATTGACTGACTTGCACAGGCAAATTTCTTGATTTGGTCTTTCATGCGTCTTTTCTCCTAGTGCTCTGAGGTTTCCTAGCATTAGGACTCCTTATATCTTTATGACTTCTAGTCAAACAAGGACTCTTCACATGAAATGTTCTTGAATATTCCGAAATCTTCTTTTGCTTTCCTAGTTCAACTGGGACTCCTTGTGTCATTAGGATTCCTTTTCGTGGCAGGAATAGGTTTCCTAGTCCAACTAGGACACTACATTTTTTGTCATTCTTTGTTATTTCTCCGAACATGTTTCCTAGTTGACCCAGGATTCCTACTTTGACTGGGATTCCTCGTCGGACCAGGAATACCCCATTTCTTCATTTAAGCAATCATTTCCAGCGTCTTACATCCTTCTCAAGTGCCTTTAAGCTCATTTCCTTGTCATTTATTCCAATGTACCTAGAAAATGGAAACTAAGTTAAAAATGATTAAGTAAAGGAAATAGCTAAGCAAAATGTGAGGAGTTAACTATTAAAACGTCGCATTAATATGCTCCTATCAGTTCTTTCACGTCCAACAGTCCCTGTGCTGTCACGGACCCTATATTTCTATTAGAAATCATACTTGGTCCAACCAAAAATTCAATATAGATATATACCACCTAACATATATCTATTATAATATATATATATATAGGGAAAATTTTGCAAACAGTACATCAAGTAAAGGCCACTAATAATTCTTATACATAAAGTTTCAAACCAATCATTTCGGTACACGAAATCTGAAACTCGACCCACTATCAGTACACGACGTCAATGACGCCGTTAATTTGACACCAAAATGTCTATTATGCCCTCAGTTTTTTTTTTT